>NC_053392.1:16817464-16888932 GCF_905171765.1 Bufo bufo | reverse complement strand
AGAATAGTGAGTGCAGCTCTGGAGTATAATACAGGATGTAACTCAGGATCAGTACAGGATAATGTAATGCACTGTATGTACACAGTGACTGCGCCAGCAGAATAGTGAGTGCAGCTCTGGAGTCTAATACTGGATGTAACTCAGGATCAGTACAGGATAAGTAATGTAAGGTATGTACACAGTGACTGCACTAGCAGAATAGTGAGTGCAGCTCTGGGGTTATAATACAGGATGTAACTCAGGATAAGTACAGAGATAAGTAATGTAATGTATGTACACAGTGGACTGCACCAGCAGAATAGTAAGTGCAGCTCTGGGGTATAATACAGGATGTAACTCAGGATCAGTACAGCGATAAAGTAATGTAATGTATGTACACATGACTGCACCAGCAGAATAGTGAGTGCAGCTCTGGAGTTTAATAACAGGATTGAAACTCAAAATCAGTACAGGATAAGTAAGTAATGTATGTACAAGTGACTGCACCAGCAGAATAGTGAGTACAGCTCTGGAGTATAATACAGGATGTAACTCAGAATCAGTACAGGATAAGTAATGTATGTACACAGTGACTGCACCAGCAGAATAGTGAGTGCAGCTCTGAAGTATAATACAGGATGTAACTCAGGATCAGTAACAGGATAAGTAATGTAATGTATGTACACAGTGACTGCATCAGCAGAATAGTGAGTGCAGCTCTGGAAGTATAATACAGGATGAAACTCAGTATCAGTACAGGATAAGTAATGTAATGTATGTTACACAGTGACTGCACCAGCAGAATAGTGAGTGCAGCTCTGGGGTATAATACAGGATGTAACTCAGGATCAGTACAGGATAAGTAATGTAATGTATGTACACAGTGACCTGCACCAGCAGAATAGTGAGTGCAGCTCTGGAGTATAATACAGGATGTAACTCAGGATCAGTACAGGATAAGTAATGTAATGTATGTACACAGTGACTGCATCCAGCAGAATAGTGAGTGCAGCTCTGGAGTATAATACAGGATGTAACTCAGGATTAGTACAGGATAAGTAATGTAATGTATGTACACAGTGACTGCACCAGCAGAATAGTGAGTGCAGCTCTGGAGTATAATACAGGATGAAACTCAGGATCAGTACAGGATAAGTAATGTAATGTATGTACACAGTGACTGCACCAGCAGAATAGTGAGTGCAGCTCTGGGGTATAATACAGGATGTAACTCAGGATCAGTACAGGATAAGTAATGTAATGTATGTACACAGTGACTGCACCAGCAGAATAGTGAGTGCAGCTCTGGAGTATAATACAGGATGAAACTCAAAATCAGTACAGGATAAGTAATGTATGTACACAGTGACTGCACCAGCAGAATAGTGAGTACAGCTCTGGATTATAATACAGGATGTAACTCAGATCAGTACAGGATAAGTAATGTAATGTATGTACACAGTGACTGCACCGCAGAATAGTGAGTGCAGCTCTGGAGTATAATACAGGATGTAACTCAGGATCAGTACAGGAATAAGTAATGTAATGTATGTACACAGTGACTGCACCAGCAGAATAGTGAGTGCAGCTCTGGAGTATAATACAGGATGTAACTCAAGATCAGTACAGGATAGAGTAATGTATGTTCACAGTGACTGCACCAGCAGAATAGTGAGTGCAGCTCTGGAGTATAATACAGGATGTAACTCAGGATCAGTACAGGATAAGTAATGTAATGTATGTACACAGTGACTCCACCAGCAGAATAGTGAGTGCAGCTCTGGAGTATAATACAGGATGTAACTCAGGATCAGTACAGGATAAGTAATGTATGTACACAGTGACTGCACCAGCAGAATAGTGAGTGCAGCTCTGGAGTATAATACAGGATGTAACTCAGGATCAGTACAGGATAAGTAATATATGTACACAGTGACTCCACCAGCAGAATAGTGAGTGCAGCTCTGGGGTATAATACAGGATGGAACTCAGGATCAGTACAGGTACTGGATAATATCTATGTACCTAATGGAAATGTATGTAATGGCAGTAGAGACATTACTTGTAGAGGAGCACACAGAACCTTGTGGAGCTCTCATATGATGACACATGAAGTGCTCACAGGTCCACACTTTGGAACATTAATGTGCTCCTTGCGTTAGTCCTCACAGTCATGTGATGCAGTTACAGTCCTGATAATTGCTGGGCTGCCTGCCACCAGTGAAGCTGAATTTACCTCTGAGATGTGTTTGTGGTAAAGCAGATTTTGGCAGATCAGGTGGAGCTGGTCATGTAACCATACAGCTGTCAGATTCCTTCACCAGGTGACAAATCCTGTCTAATAATGAGCTCCATCTACTTGTTGAGTTTGGTTTCTAATGAACTTACCCTCGATGGGTTCTAAGCATAGTCTGGTGCCCAGATCCTGCAGCACTTTTGTTTTCCAGGACAGTCATCGTCCGATTCGCACAGATCAGAAGGAAGAAATGGAAGACGAGAGTTTGCTACTAATGGATCTAGGGGACATTGTCCAGGTTTCTCTGTAAATAAAGAAGTTGATGTGTCACAAACGTATCAGGTAGTTACATGTAGCCTCTTATAAACCAGATTCAAAAAGTGACAAATATCAGTAATAAACACTTTGGTCAAATGATCCCGTCTGTGACCAGCTTTGTTCTTGGTGGAAAGATTGTCCTTGTGTTGACAGAACTGTCTCATTCAGAAGGATCAGAGGCATAACCAGGGGCGTTGCTGGGGTCTGAAAACATCCGGGGCTCAAGACCACTGAGTGGAAATTTGCATAATAAGAATTAACATACAAGCCAACGTACTTAAAGGGTTTCTGTCATGAGAAATAACGTTCTGCAGCGATGTGCTGATGTCAGCAGTACATAACAGTGTCCTTTATAAACTCCCTGCTGCCGCCGCTCTCTCCAAATAAACACTTTCAAAATATGCTAATGAGCCTGGTAGGTGCTATGAGGGCGTTGCTTCAGCACCTAGAGGCTCGGTCTACTCACCCTTTGGCACGCCCAGGTCCAGTTGATTGACTGGCGAGTTTTCTTCGTTCGGTAAATCCCGTTCCTGCGCCGTCCAGTAGCGCGTCCTTCACTCTCTGCACCTGCGCCGAATACTAAACGGGATGGCGCCTGCTAAGTGAGTGAAGCCGGCGCAGGCGCAGTGAGTGAAGCCAGCAGCAGGAGCGCGTCCTTCACTCACTGTGCCTGCCACCAAATACTAAACGGGATGGCGCCTAGGTGCTGAAGCAACGTCCTCATAGCACCTAGAGGCTCATTAGCATATTATAAAAGTCTTATAAAGGGAGTTATAGAGCACACTGTTATGTAACTGCTGACATCAGCCCATCGCTACAGAACGCTATTTCTCATGACAGAAACCCTTTAATAACAGGTTTATTTTCTATGGAGGTTCCGGAGATGGCTATGTACAGCAATCGGCTGTCTCTGGCACTCCGATAGAAAAGAATAGAGGAATTGTGCACATTTCTGACCAGCCACTCCGTCCATTTCAGGTGGGCTTCACAGGGGATACAGAGCCTCCATTATCGTGATCTGAGGAGGGGGGGGGGGGGGTTGGAACCCATAGGACCCCTCACCTAATCCAATAGTGGATAGGGGACTACTTTCTTTAACTGGAAATTGGAATAATCTTTTAATGCTGAAATAAAATTTGTAAAAAAAAAATAATAATGTAAAGGTGCATTTTGTGTCCCTCGCCAACTCTGCGTACAATTATCGGGAAGGAACAGTTCCGTCCTGATAACTGTCTGCTGCTTGTTAGTGGAGGGGAAGAACTACATTTACACTTACAGGCTGGTGTCATGGAAGATGTGTGCACACCTTGTACTTGTTCTGCTGATCCGCTACTTGCGGGCTGCGTGGTCATGAGTTCAGTCACTTCAGTGCGCAATCCTGTCCTGCGGCGCGTGATCCCGGGTCTCGCAGGATCAAGCGCCGCAGGACGGGATTGAGCAACGAACTGACTGAACTCATGCCCGTGCAGCCCGCAAGTAGCGGATCAGTGGAACATGTACAAGGGGGTGGGGAGATGATCTGTGGGATTGGCCCAGGTCGAATCAATATTAAAGGGCCCTGGAATAGCCAAAAATGCTACCAGCATAACATAACATTCGGGGCCCTGGACAAAACATCCGGATGCTTTGACCTAACGACGCCCCTGGGCATAACAGTAAAACCAGTAGATGTTCCATAGCTTTGTCCGTGTGGACTCTTGACAATCATTGAACCCTAACCGTGCAATGATGGTGTTGGTCAGATATAATTCTTCTGACTTCCTCTTTGCTTGGATTGTATATACTATAGGTTGAACCTAGAGATGAGCAAATCGAAGCTGACGAAGCTCGAATTCGTTCCGAATTTCAGGAAAAATTTGATTCTGAACGAATGCGAAATTCCTCGTACTTCGTGGTAACGAAACTCAATTTTTCCTAACAATGGCGGCTAAAATGGTGGCTACAACGTGTGAGGACATGGGGCAAGGAACTCTGGGAAGGCGGGATGACCCATAATGCCATGCATGCAGCCAATCAGCAGCAGCCAGCCCTGGTGATGTCACAGCCCTATAAATGCGGCGGCCATCTTAGATTCTGCCATTCACCATCGTACTTTGTTCAGGGACAGACGTTTCAGGTGCTAGGGAGAGTGAAAGAAAACCTCAATGTGGAAAAAAAGTGCTTTATAAGTGCACGATAAGGATAGGGAGGAATCATTTCACATCAGCTTAGTGCAGGGACAGACTTTGCAGGGGCTAGGGAGAGTCATACAGAAAACATCATTGGGAAAAAATACCATTTAGGCCTCATGCACACGACCATTGTGCGTTTTGCTGTCCGCAAATTGCAGATCCTCAAAACACAGATGGCTGTCCGTGCCGTTCTGCAAATTGCGGAACGCACACGGACAGCCATTGATATAACTGCCTATTCTTGTCTGCAAAACTGACAAGAATAGGACAGGTCATATTTTTTTTGCGGACCACGGAACGGAGAAACGGATGCGGACAGCACACAGTGTTGTTCGTATCTTTTGTGGCCCCCATTGAAGTGAATAGGTCCGCATCCAAGCCGCAAAAACCTGCGAACCAAAACATGCATGAGGCCTTACAAGTGCAGGGAAAGATTATTTGGGGATCCAAATAGCCATTATACAGCTTTGTCATTCCAGTAATTTGTTGTAGGGGTTCAAGTGTTATGTTGAGAAAGCCTTTAGAGGCTTATATCTGTGGAAAAAGAGAAATATATACTCTGTTCACTTCTGCAGCTATATATGGTGAAAGCGTTTAGTGCCCCCTATTATAGTTACAATACGAGAAAAATAGACGCTGTTCACATTTGGTTTTATTTGCGGTAAAAGCGTATCTGTCATATTTCTAGAGAAATGAGAAAAATACACGCAGTTCACATTTGCTGTTATTTGCGCAGAAATAATTTAGTGGCCTATTTCATTACAAAAAGAAAAAATATATTTGTCGCTTTTATAGATGTTATAATTTCCATTTAATTGTTTAGTTTAGCTACAAGTATGTCAGACAGAGAAGTGCCAGGCCATGCACAGAGGAGTGCAGAGGCTGAATGTTTCTGGCGCAGGAACAGTCGCAGCAGAGTAAGGGCACGCGCAGCAGGAGTTGCAGCGAGAGGCCTGAGCTTCCCGATGTCATCTAGGTGTCTTGACCAGCAACCCAGCGGTGTTCTTGATTGGTTAACTCGATCATCCACATCATCCCAAGTGACATCAGACACCCCCAGCCAACAGTCGGTGGGTTCATCAGACACAACCCTTTGTTGGCATGGTCCGGGAGCATGCCCTGTGCCCTCACTTGTCCTCAACCTGCCTCTGTCCTTTTCTGTTCCATCACGCGAGAAGTATTATCTGCTGTAGACTCGTCTTCACTTTTCAGCGAGGAAGAGCTACTAGAGGACAGTCAGCAGCTACTGCCCAGCCAAGATCTGGAGGAGGCATCCGCCGCTTCCTCAACTAGGTGGGCAAGTAGTGATGAGGAGAGCTTGTGTCGCGAGCGGTCAGGCTCCTGACCCAAAGACCATTGAGGAAGACATCAGTGATGTGCAGACACTACTCGATGATAATGAAGCCGATCGCACTTGGGAGCCGGGTGTAGAAAGGGCTTCGTCATCATCAGGAGAAGAGGGTGGCAGCTTGCTAGTGAGCCAGCGGCTGAGCCAGCAAGTAGCTAGCGTGGTCGAGAGTCAGCAGGGTGGCAGCAGTGGGAGGTCGGGAGCCAAATGGGCACGAGGTAGAACACCCGCTTTCAGCAGCCTACCTGTCCGGAAAGGAGTGGTGCAGGAGTTCATGGAGGCAGCGGCAGTAGCAGTCAGCCAGTGAGTAGTGTTGGAGGCAGGGGCGTAGCTAGAAATGCATGGGCCCCATAGCAAAAAAAAATTATGCCCCCCCCCGTGCCATCCACAGACCCCCCTCCCCTAAATAGTGCCATCCACAGATCCCCCTCCCCTAAATAGTGCCATCCACAGATCCCCCTCCCCTAAACAGTGCCATCCACAGATCCCTCTCCCCTAAACAATGCCATCCACAGATCCCCCTCCCCTAAACAGTGCCATCCACAGATCCCCCTCCCCTAAACAGTGCCATCCACAGATCCCCCTCCCCTAAATAGTGCCATCCACAGATCCCTCTCACCTAAATAGTGCCATCCATAGATCCCTCTCCCCTAAACAGTGCCATCCACAGATCCCCCTCCCCTAAATAGTGCCATCCACAGATCCTTCTCCCCTAAACAGTGCCATCCACAGATCCCCCTCCCCTAGATCCCCCTCCCCTAAACAGTGCCATCCACAGATCCCCCTCCCCTAAACAGTGCCATCCACAGACCCCCCTCCCCTAATCAGTGCCATCAACAGATCCCCCCCTCCCCTAAACAGTGCCATCCACAGATCCCCCTCCCCTAAACAGTGCCATCCACAGATCCCCCTCCCCTAAACAGTGCCATCCACAGATCCCCCTCCCCTAAACAGTGCCATCCACAGATCCCCCCTCCCCTAAACAGTGCCATCCACAGATCCTCCTCCCCTAAATAGTGCCATCCACAGATCTCCCTCCCCTAAATAGTGCCATCCACAGATCCCCCTCCCCTAAACAGTGCCATCCACAGATCCCCCTCCCCTAAACCGTAACATCCCCCGATCCCCCTCCCCGACGCTCACAGGAGTACATTTATAAACTAATTAGTAACTTTAACTTTAATCATTGACATTGCTGATCTCTTTACTGGGATATCTTACTCTGTCTTAGCTCGGTAACAACAAGCAGTGCGGAGGGCGGCGCTCACTCACTGACGTCACGCGCCTGCTCCTCCCACTAGGCGGCGCAGGCACGTGACGTCAGCGAAGTGAGCACGCCCCCTTCCGCACTGCCTGCTGTTACCGGAGCTAAGACAGAGTAAGATATCCCAGTAAAGAGATCAGCAATGTCAATGATTAAAGTTAAAGTAGTTAGTTACTGATTAGTTTATAATATATCCTGTGAGCGGCGTGGCCCTTGTATATTCTAACCCCAAGGCAAGCGTCCCTGTCACCATGGGAACGCCTGGGGGTTTGAATATACCATCGGATTTTGAATTTTTACGATCTCACTGAGCTGCGTGAAAACTCAGATCCGATGGTATATTCTAACCCCAAGGCAAGCGTCCCCGTCACCATGGGAACGCCTAGGGGTTAGAATATACCATCGGATCTTCTGAGTTACTCAGTGGCCTGGCTGGAGCCTCCCCAGCACTGTGTTGGCCCGGCCAGGCCCTGCCGTGCGCCCTGCTCCAGTCCTGACGCCTCCCCAGCCAGGCCCAAGCGCGGACCGCCCGCGCCCCGCCCACTGCACTAGTCTAGAGTAGTAAGCGGGCGGTCCGCGGCTCGGGCCTGGCTGCTGTGTGTGGTGTGATATGTAAATAAAATAAAAAATCAACAGAAGGCGGCCCGGACGGGCCCCCAGTGGCGTAGGGCCCCATAGCCACTGCTATGGTTGCTATGGCGATCCCTACGCCACTGGTTGGAGGGAAATGAGGTACTCGGCTGTGTGACAGTTTTTTGTGAAGCCGCGAGAGGAGCTCAACATGGCCATATGTAGAATATATGGGCAGAAGGTGAAGCGAGGGCAGGGTGCAAATGTTGGCACCACGGCCCTTTCACCAACATATGTAGTGTCACCATAAAGTGGCCTGGGAGAACTGTGGCTCTGATGTGGTGGTCCAGCCTGCCAGAGCTACTGCTACATCACCCAGTGGCACGCACCCAGATTCAGCCAGTTAAGGTTCCACCACCTTAGCAGGAGGGAGCTGTCTGTCAATCCCATCTTTTGCTGGAGCAGATTCTCCTGCTCCTACTCCTTGTCAGTCATTCCGTCAGCAATCACCAAAGCGATTGCCAAGAGACAGCAGCATGCGTGCACGCATCCAACGGTGCAGAAGCTGAACGTGCTTCTGTCCAAGTGGCTGGTGCTGCAGTCCCTCCCTTCCAAGTGGTAGACTCTGCACCTTTCAGAACTAATGGCTTGTGGCGAGCCGAGGTGAAGAGTCCCAAGCCGTGATTTCTTTGTGAAAAAGGCAGTACCAGCCCTGCACACACATGTAGAACAGAAGTTGGGCCAGTCCTTGAGCTTGTCGGTGTCTGCGAAAGTGCACGGCAGTGCCGACGTGTGGAGCTGTAACTGCGGTCAGGAACAATACATGTCCGTTATGGCCCACTGGGTGAATGTGGCTCCCTGCACAGCCACACCAGCAACTTGGCCAGGTCAGGCCAGCACAGCCACACCAGCAACTTGGCCAGGTCACGCCGCTTCCGCCTCCTCGTTGTCAAGCTGTTGGTCCTGCAACAATGTCCACCTCTGCCTCCTCATCCTCCACCATGTTCCCAGCCTTCACTGCAGGGACAAGTCACAGTGCCCCTCCAGCATACCACATGTGCAGGACTCAGCGGTGTCACGCTGTTCTGCACCTGGTTTACATTGCCGAACGGAGTCACACAGGGGTGGAACTGCTCCGTGTGATGCATCAAGAAATGGAAACCTGGCTTTCTCCGAGACAACTGAAAATCGGAACCATGCTGACAGACAACGCGAAGAATATGGTGCCAGTGCTGCGTCAAGAAAGGCTGAGCCATGAGTCCTGCATGGAACACGTGTTCAATCTGGTTGTCAAGCGGTTCCTGAAGTCTTCCACCCATCTGCAAGACATCCTAAAAATGGCCAGGAAACTTTGCATGCACTTCAGCCACTCGTACACCACAAAACACCCCCTTGAGCTGCAGGGGCAGAACGACATCCCCCAACATAGGCTGATATGCGACGTTTCCACTCGCTGGAATTCCACACTCCATATGTTGGACCGACTATACGAACAGAGAAAGGCCATCAACGATTTCTTGATGATGCAAGTGGCTAGAAGTACTCCACTGTGTAACTTCGATGTCAGCCAGTGGCAGATCATGCATGACACCTGCCGTTTGCTTAGGCCCTTTGAGGAGGCCACGTTATTTGTCAGTCGCCAGGACTACGGAATGAACAATGTCATTTCACTGCTTCATGTCCTGGAACAGATGCTGGTAACAATGGGTGGTCAGGGGACAGGATACGTAGTGCCTTGATCTTACGGCCACATGAGCCCTGTGGGGGCTAAACTGGAAGAGAATAGGAGGAGGGGGAGGAGGACATTGGAGCACAGGCAATGTGTAGCCAAATGGGTGGTTTTTCTATTCAGCTGATAGGATAAGAGGAGCAGGAGCAGCCACAGGAGCTACAGGGCGATGAGGTAGACAAGACAGAGGACCCAGACACAACGTGGCAGTATGCAGTGAAGATGGAGGCAGGGAGTCCCTCCGAGTCACTTGCACAAATGGCACGATGCATGCTCACTTGCTTGCGTAGTGACAGCCAAATTGTCACCATTCGGCAGAGGGATGACTTCTGGCTCTCCACCTTGATGGACCCTCGCTACTGGTCCAGAATGGGGGCCTTTTTTACACCCACCGAGAGGGAGGACAAACTGAACTACTACAGAGACATCCTATGTAGTCAGTTGGCCGCTGCTTATCTGCGCCATCGTCCATCCTCTCGCAGGTCTGACCGAAGGGGCCCTCTGTGCTCACATTCCACTGCCATGGCCTGCTGGGGAGGGGTGGGGGTGGCAGGAGCAGTACCAGCTCCATGAGCAGCAGCCTGAGTCTACAGTCGCTGATGAGCAGCTTTCTTCACCCACATAGTGAAGAAACTACTCACCAGCAGCAGCAGCTAGACGTAGAGCAAAACCTGAACCAGCAGTTGGTGGCATACTTGGACAGCACCCTGCCACCCCACATTGAAGATCCGCTGGACTAATGGGTAGCCAAACTGGATTTGTGGCCGCAAATGGCCGAGTTTGCCCTGGAAAAAGCTGTCCTGCCTGACCAGTAGTGTGGCTTCAGAGCGGGTGTTTAGTGCAGCGGGGCCATAGTTATCCCAAATTGGAGAGACTGACCTTTATCAAGATAAATCAGGCATGGATCAGCCAGGATTCCCAACCACCAATTCCTGATGCATCAGACTAGATAATCCATGGTGCCACACCAACACTTTGATACAAGAGACCGGAGTACCTGCCTCAGCTACTAATTTGATGCTGCAACCTGCCTGATTCCACACATCTGATGCCAAGTGCTCCTTATTTCACCCACCTTCATCAGCGGGTACTGGTATTGACACCCACCGCTCCACTCTGTTACAGGGTCACTCTGTGGTCCCGGATGCTGCTGCCATATCCACACTACATATGTCACCTTTCCACTTTGTGGCCTCCTGATGCTGTCTCCACCTCCAAAATATGTCACCTTGCCACTCTGTGGTCTCCTCATGCTACTGCTATCTCTACACTATGTTACCTTGCCACTCTGTGGTCTCCGGATGATGCTGCCACCTCCAGACTCGGTCATTGTGCCACTTGGTGGCCTCCTCATATTGCTGCTATCTCCAGACTCTGTCATTGAGCCACTCAGTGGCCTCCTTATAATGCTGCCAATTCCAGACTCTGTCATTGTGCCACTCGGTGGCCTCCTCATACTGCTGCCAACTCCAGACTCTGTTGTTGTGCCACTCGGTGGCTTTCTCCTGATGCCGCCACCTACAGACTCGGTCATTGTGCCACTCAGTAGCCTCCTCATACTGCTGCCAACTCCAGACTCTGTCATTGAGCCACTCAGTGGCCTCCTTATAATGCTGCCAATTCCAGACTCTGTCGTTGTGCCACTCGGTGGCCTCCTCATACTGCTGCCAACTCCAGACTTTGTTGTTGTGCCACTCGGTGGCTTTCTCCTGATGCAGCCACCTCCAGACTCGGTCATTGTGCCACTTGGTGACCTCCTCATACTAATGCCAACTCCAGACTCTGTCATTGAGCCACTCAATGGTCTCCTTATACTGCTGCCACCTCCAGACTCAACACAAACTTACTGCTGACACTCTCTCCACTCTGTCCGGGGGGCTGTACTTGTATAAGCGTTTAATAGAACAGGCTCTGTACATCTACTGTATGTGGAATCAGCTGATGAGTAGTGATGAGCGGCAGTGTTCATATTTGAATTTGCGATATTTCGCGAATATTTCGTAGAATATTCGTGAATTTGAATATTCGTTATATTTAGAGTTGAGCGAACACCTGGATGTTCGGGTTCGACGAGTTCGGCCGAACTTTCGAAAAATGTTCGGGTTCGGGATCCGAACTCGACCCGAACTTCATCCCGAACCCGAACCCCATAGAAGTCAATGGGGACCCGAACTTTTGGGCACTAAAAAGGCTGTAAAACACACCCGGAAAGGGCTAGAGGGCTGCAAAAGGCAGCAAAATGTAGTTAAATCCCCTGCAAACAAATGTAGATAGGGAAATGATGAGTTAACATAAAATAAATAAAAATTAAACAATATTAATTGGAGTGAGGTCCCATAGCACAGAATCAGGCTTCAAGTCACCCACCAATGGAGAAGGTCACTTACTATTATTTTGACCACAGCACCCAGACAAAGGAGAGAGGTCCCACAGCTGAGAACCAGGCATCATATCACCCACCAGAGGAGTAGGCCACCATTTAGTTACTTTGACCCCTACACCCAGACGGAGGAGAGAGGTTACACAGCAGAGAATCAGGCATTTAGATCACCCACCACAGGAGTAGGCCACCATTGAATCAGACCCCGGCAACCATGTCAGATGGCACAAGCATAAGCTTTATATCAATCAGCACAGGAGAAGGCGACTTTGACAGACTTTGACCCCTACACCCGGACGGAGGAGAGAGGTTTCAAAGCAGAGAATCAGGCATTTAGATCACCCACCACAGGAGTAGGCCCCAATTTAATGGGACCCCGGCAACCATGTCAGATGGCACAACCATCAGCTTCATATCAATCAGCACAGGAGAAGGCGACTTTGAAAGACTTTGACCCCTACACCCAGACGGAGGAGAGAGGTTTCACAGCAGAGAATCAGGCATTTAGATCACCCACCACAGGAGAAGCCACCATTTAGTTACTTTGACCCCTGCACCCAGGAAGAGGAGAGAGGCACCACAGCACATATTCTGGCATCATATCAGCCACCACAGGAGAAGCCACCATTGAGTTACTTTGACCCCCGCACCCAGGAAGAGGAGAGAGGCACCACAGCACATATTCTGGCATCATATCAGCCACCACAGGAGAAGCCACCATTGAGTTACTTTGACCCCCGCACCCAGGAAGAGGAGAGAGGCACCACAGCACATATTCTGGCATCATATCAGCCACCACAGGAGAAGCCACCATTGAGTTACTTTGACCCCTGCACCCAGGAAGAGGAGAGAGGCCCCACAGCACATATTCTGGCATCATATCAGCCACCACAGGAGAAGCCACCATTTAGTTACTTTGACCCCTTCACCCAAACAGAGGAGAGAGGTTCCACATCAGAGAATCAGGCATCATATCAACCACCACAGGAGTAGGCCACAATTTAATGCACCCCCGGCAACCATGTCAGATGGCACAACCATCAGCTTCATATCAATCAGCACAGGAGAAGGCGACTTTGAAAGACTTTGACCCCTACACCCAGACGGAGGAGAGAGGTTTCACAGCAGAGAATCAGGCATTTAGATCACCCACCACAGGAGTAGGCCCCCATTGAATCAGACCCTGGCAACCATGTCAGATGGCACAACCATCAGCTTTATATCAATCAGCACAGGAGAAGCCACCATTGAGTTACTTTGACCCCTGCACCCAGGAAGAGGAGAGAGGCCCCACAGCACATATTCTGGCATCATATCAGCCACCACAGGAGAAGCCACCATTGAGTTACTTTGACCCCCGCACCCAGGAAGAGGAGAGAGGCACCACAGCACATATTCTGGCATCATATCAGCCACCACAGGAGAAGCCACCATTGAGTTACTTTGACCCCTGCACCCAGGAAGAGGAGAGAGGCCCCACAGCACATATTCTGGCATCATAATAACCACCACAGGAGAAGCCACCATTGAGTTACTTTGACCCCTGCACCCAGGAAGAGGAGAGAGGCCCCACAGCACATATTCTGGCATCATATCAGCCACCACAGGAGAAGCCACCATTGAGTTACTTTGACCCCCGCACCCAGGAAGAGGAGAGAGGCACCACAGCACATATTCTGGCATTATATCAGCCACCACAGGAGAAGCCACCATTGAGTTACTTTGACCCCCGCACCCAGGAAGAGGAGAGAGGCACCACAGCACATATTCAGGCATCATATCACACACCACAGGAGAAGGCCTCTTTCAGTGATTTAGGCCTTTGGACCCAGACAGAGGAGAGAGGCACCACAGCACATATTCTGGCATCATATCAGCCACCACAGGAGAAGCCACCATTGAGTTACTTTGACCCCTGCACCCAGGAAGAGGAGAGAGGCACCACAGCACATATTCTGGCATCATATCAGCCACCACAGGAGAAGCCACCATTTAGTTACTTTGACCCCTGCACCCAGGAAGAGGAGAGAGGCACCACAGCACATATTCTGGCATCATATCAGCCACCACAGGAGAAGCCACCATTTAGTTACTTTGACCCCTTCACCCAAACAGAGGAGAGAGGTTCCACATCAGAGAATCAGGCATCATATCAACCACCACAGGAGAAGCCACCATTTAGTTACTTTGACCCCTGCACCCAGGAAGAGGAGAGAGGCCCCACAGCACATATTCTGGCATCATATCACACACCACAGGAGAAGGCCTCTTTCAGTGATTTAGGCCTTTGGACCCAGACAGAGGAGAGAGGTCAGAGATTAGCTTCATATCCCCCAGCACAGCAGAAGACCTCTTTATTTGACTTAGGCCTCAGCACCCAGACAGAAGACAGAGGTAGCATGGCAGAGGTTATGGCTTCATGTCACCCGTTAGTTTAACCGGCCACTTTCATCTGGTTAGGCCCCGGCGCCCAGACAGAGAAGAGTTTCATTCAACTGTGGGTTTCATAAAATTTGTATCAAATAAAGAAGTGGCCCGTAGCACAACAAGACATGTTTTAGGCAGTTAATAAGGACTACTCTGCACAAGGGAGGGACAGGTCCTGTGGGATCCATGCCTGGTTCATCTTTATGAAGGTCAGCTTGTCCACGTTGGCTGTGGACAGGCGGCTGCGCTTGTCAGTAATGACGCCCCCTGCCGTGCTGAATACGCGTTCAGATAAAACGCTGGCCGCCGGGCAGGAAAGCACCTCCAAGGCATAACATGCTAACTCTGGCCACGTGGACAATTTCGAAACCCAGTAGTTGAATGGGGCCGAACCATCTGTCAGGATGTGGAGGGGTGTGCAGACATACTGTTCAACCATGTTAGTGAAATGCTGCCTCCTGCTAACACGTTCCGTATCAGGTGTCGGTGCAGATAGCTGTGGCGTGGAGACAAAACTTTTCCACATTTCTGCCATGCTAACCCTGCCCTCAGATGAGCTGGCCGTGACACAGCTGCGTTGGCGACCTCTTGCCACTCCTCTGCCTTCACCTTCCACCTGTTCCCCTGTGACATGTGGGAATGCTCTCAAGAGCGCCTCTATCAGCGTGCGCTTGTACTCGCGCATCTTACGGTCGCGCTCCAGTTCAGGAATTAAAGTGGGCACATTGTCTTTATACCGGGGATCCAGCAGGGTGGCCACCCAGTAGTCTGCACACGTTAAAACGTGGGCAACTCTGCTGTCGTTGCGCAGGCATTGGAGCATATATTCGCTCATGTGGGCCAGGCTACCCATGGGTAAGGACAAGCTGTCCTCTGTGGGAGGCGTATCGTCATCGTCCACCGTATCCTCCACAGCCACGCACCAGTGATGGGCCTGGGCTGCCACCCCGCTGTGAACTTGCGTCATCCTCGTCCCCCTCCACCTCCTCCTCCTCATCCTCCTCGTCCTCCAGTACAGTGCCTTGGCTGGCGACTTGTGAACCTGTCCTCTGCTGCTTAAACAAACCTCCCTCTGAGCCACTTCGAACAGACTGGCCCGAAAGTGTTAGAAACGAGCCCTCATCCTCCTCCTCCTCCTCCACCTGGGCCACCTCCTCTAACATCATTGCCCTAAGTGTTTTCTCAAGGAGACATAGAAGTGGTATTGTAACGCTGATAACAGTGTCATCGCCACTGGCCATGTTGGTGGAGTACTCGAAACAGCGCAGCAGGGCACACAGGTCTCGCATGGAGGCCCAATCATTGGTGGTGAAGTGGTGCTGTTCGGCAGTACGACTGACGCGAGCGTGCTGCAGCTGAAACTCCACTATGGGCTGCTGCTGCTCGCACAGTCTCTCCAGCATGTGCAAGGTGGAGTTCCACCGGGTGGGCACGTCGCATATGAGGCGGTGAGCGGGAAGGCCGAAGTTCCGCTGTAGCGCAGACAGGCGAGCAGCGGCAGGATGTGAACGGCGGAAGCGCGCACAGACGGCCCGCACTTTATGCAGCAGCTCTGACATGTTGGGGTAGTGGTGAATGAACCTCTGCACCACCAAGTTCAGCACATGCGCCAGGCAAGGGATGTGCGTCAAACCGGCTAGTCCCAGAGCTGCCACGAGATTTCGCCCATTATCGCATACCACCAGGCCTGGCTTGAGGCCCACCGGCAGAAACCACTCGTCGGTCTGTTGTTCAATACCCCGCCACAACTCCTTTGCGCTGTGGGGCCTGTCCCCCAAACATATGAGTTTCAGAATGGCCTGCTGACGTTTACCCCGGGCTGTGCTGAAGTTGGTGGTGAAGGTGTGTGGCTGACCGGATGAGCTGGTGGAAGCAGTGGAGGAGGAAGCCGAGTAGGAGGAGGAGGCTACAGGAGGCAGAGAATGATGCCCTGCGATCCTAGGGGGCGGAAGGACGTGCGCCAAGGAACTGTCCGCCGGGGGCCCAGCCGCCACTACATTCATCCAGTGTGCAGTTAGTGAGATATAGCGTCCCTGGCCGTGCTTACTGGTCCACGTATCTGTGGTTAGGTGGACCTTGCCACAAATGGCGTTGCGCAGTGCACACTTGATTTTATCGGACACTTGCATGTGCAGGGAAGGCACGGCTGTCTTGGAGAAGTAGTGGCGGCTGGGAACCACATACTGCGGGACAGCCATGGCCATCAGCTGTTTGAAGCTGTCTGTGTCCACCAGCCGGAATGACAGCATTTCAAAGGCCAGCAGTTTAGAAATGCTGGCGTTCAGGCCAAGGGCTCGAGGGTGACTCGGGGGGAATTTGCGCTTCCTCTATAAGGTTTGAGATATTGAGAGCTGAACGCTGCTGTGTGATATAGTGGAGACGCTAGTTGACGGTGGCGGTGGTGGTGGTGTCGGTGGCACATCCTCTGTTTGCTGCTCGGCAGGTGGCAACATTCCTCTCGAGGCGGAAGCCGAGGCAGCAGCGGTAGAGGGAGCAGGGGGAGCCTCAGCGAGTGCCTGGTTTTTAAGGTGTGTACCCCACTGCAGTTCATGCTTTGCATGTAGATGCCTGGTCATGCAGGTTGTGCTGAGGTTCAGAACGTTAATGCCTCGCCTCAGGCTCTGATGGCAGAGCGTGCAAGTCACTCGGGTCTTGTCGGTAGGACATTGTTTAAAGAAGTGCCATGCCAGGGAACTCTTTGAAGCTGCCTTTGTGGGGCTGGGTCCCTGTTGGCGATGTCCAGTAGCAGGCAAACTCTGGGGGCGGCGGCTCGTCTGCTTTGGCCCCCTGCTCCCTCTTTGGCTTCGCTGTTGTCTCGGTCTCACCACTACCTCTTCCTCTGAACTGTGAAAGTCATCGCCACGACCTTCAGTCCATGTGGGGTCTAAGACCTCATCGTCCTCTGCATCGTCTTCCACCCAGTCTCCCTCCCTGACCTCCTCCTGTTCAGTCTGCACACTGCAAAAAGACGCGGCAGTGGGCACCTGTGTTTCGTCATCATCAGAGAGTCGGTGACTCTGCTGTGGTGGTATTCCTATGTCCTCTTCATCTGGAGACATAAGTGGTTGTGCGTCAGTGCATGGTATGTCTTCCTCCACTGGGGAAGGGCTAGGTGGACGCCCCTGGGAAACCCTGGAAGCAGAGTCTTCAAACAGAAGAAGAGACTGCTGCATAACTTGTGGCTCAGACCGTTTCCCTGATATGCTTGGGGGTGATGTGACAGACTGATGGGCTTGGTTTTCAGGTGCCACCTGTGCGCTTTCCGCAGAAGACTGCGTGGAAGACCATGTGGTGAACGTGCTGGAAGCACTGTCGGCCACCCAATCGATTAATGCCTGTACCTGCTCAGGCCTTACCATCCTAAGAGCGGCATTGGGCCCCACGAGATATTGCGGTACATTCTGCCGGCTAGTTGAGGGAGTTCGTTCCCTACTGTGTGCGCCTGGGGCCGAACGGCCACGTCCTCTACCAGCAACAGAGGCTCCACGGACACCACCACGACCGCGTCCTCGTCCCTTAATAGTATTTTTCTTCATTGTTGCGATTCAACTCGCACCACAATGAAATATATTATTTTTTATAAGCAAAATCCCCTCACTGGAATACTTTCAGTCTTTTGACTGTATGGATTACAGATGGAATGACTGTTATATGTGAGTACCGCTTTCTTTGACAGATTCTAGTATGGGTACATATATGTTTTCCCAACCCCAGCACATTAGTTTGCTAATTCCAGATGTATGAAACGCAGGCCTAACTGTATCTAGTATATTGAACGCCAGATAAACTAACTTGGCCTTTTTTAAATAAAAAAAATCCCCTCACTGGAATACTTTCAGTCTTTTGACTGTATGGATTACAGATGGAATGACTGTTATATGTGAGTACCGCTTTCTTTGACAGATTCTAGTATGGGTACATATATGTTTTCCCAACCCCAGCACATTAGTTTGCTAATTCCAGATGTATGAAACGCAGGCCTAACTGTATCTAGTATATTGAACGCCAGATAAACTAACTTGGCCTTTTTTAAATAAAAAAAAAATTCCCTCACTGGAATACTTTATGGCTTTTCACTGTATGGATTACAGGTGGACTGGTATTAGTAGGGGTGACACAAGCACACCCAAGTCCCTGATGTAGGATTTCTATGGCACAGACCACTATTACAAGTGATTAATGGACGTTGGGAGAGATTGTGCTGCAGCACTAGTCCCAAGATGGCCGCCGCCTATCAGCCCAGTAACATGTGCCACAAAATGGTCTGCACAACCTTTAAAAAAAATAGCCTTGGACTGTGCTGCTAAATCGCTATTGGTCTGAATCCCAGGTGTAGATGTCTGACTTGTTTGGAGCTTTGGAATGCACACTGTGGCAGCTTCTGCTGCAGCACTACAAGTCGCAAAATGGCGGCCGGCGGTCAGCCCAGGTACATGTGGATGGAAAAATCACTCTGGCCACTCTAAAAATAGCCAATCCCTATCAAAAAAGCAGCTCAGCTGCAGTTGTTCAGATGAATCACAGGTGGAGGAGAGAAATTTGCTTCCAGTTATTCAATTATCCCTGCCTATTCTCGCCCTAGCATCAGCTGCGTCTATCCCTGTTCTATTCACATCGGGAGTGAGCACGTCCCGACGTGCGCACAAGCTTATAAAGAGGCTGAGTCACATGCTGCACTTGGCCAATCACAGCCTTGCCAATAGTAGGCATGGCTTCGATGGCATCTTAGGGCAAGTAGTATGATGCATGTTGATTGGCTGCTTTGCAGCCTTTCAAAATGCGCCAAAATACATGCCGAACGACGAACCCGAACCCGAACTTTTACGAAAAAGTTCGGGTTCGGGTCCGTGTCACGAACACCCCAAAATTCGGTACGGACCCGAACTATGCTCGAACTGTTCGCTCAACACTAGTTATATTCAAAAAAAATTTACTCGAAAAATTGGCAAGGTAACGATCGCGTAATATGCGAATATTACGCTATCAATACAGGCGTGGGTCAAAAACGAATATATAGCACTATAGAATTTAGTGCTATATGGTATATTCGTTTTTTAGACTATTCGTAATTTTTTTTCCATCTGAAGTCATGATTCCTCCCTGCTTAAGTAACTTAAGCAGGGAGGAATCATGACTTCAGATGGAAAAAAAATGACGAATATTCTAAAAGACTAATATATAGAGCAATATAGCTAATATAGTGCTATATTCGTTTTTCTGAATATTCGTAATATTCTAAAACAAGAATATATAGCAATATAGCGAATATTCAAAAAAATTAAAATAGAGCAATTTAGCTAATATAGTGCTATATTCGTTTTTTAATAGTTGTCTTTTTTTCCAATCTGAACTTCAGATGAGAAAAAAATTACAACTATTAGACAAAGAAGATTATAGCACTATATTAGCTAAATTGCTCTACATTTGTTTTTTCGAATATTCGCTATATTGCTATATATTCTTGTTTTAGAACAGGGGTCGAGGGGGAACGCGTGGGAACGGCGTTCCTGCACTTTTTTCATGGCAGGAACGCCGTTCCCTTTCAGCCTCAAGCAGGGCTTTTTTTCTGGCGGAACGCACTGGAACGGCGTTCCGCCACCTTTTGACATCGTAAGCTGCGATGTATCAGCGGGGAGGGACTGGGAGGAGGAGCTGGGGGCCGGTACGTTCACTGTGCTCCGGCCCCGCAGCTCCAGTAGAGACTTATAAAATGTGTAATTAAATGAATAATGATTCATGCTGCCCCCTCAGTAGTATAACTTTCAATATATTGTACTCACAGGGCTACTGTTATCGTAATGCAGGCCGGCCGGGCAGACAATCGGCAGCGTCACTGACTGACGTCACCTGCCTGCGCCGCCTGCTTCATTCATAAAGTAGGCGGCGCAGGCAGGTGACGTCAGTCAGTGCCGCTGCCGCTCGTCTGCCCGGCCGGCCTGCATTACGATAACAGTAGCCCTGTGAGTACAATATATTAAAAGTTATACTACTGAGGGGGCAGCATGAATCATTATTCATTTAATTACACATTTTATAACTGTACTGGAGCGGCAATGGGGGGTCTGTGGATGACACTGTTATGGGGTGGGGGGGTCTGTGGATGGCACTGTTATGGGGTGGGGGGGGGTCTGTGGATGGCACTGTTATGGGGTGGGGGTCTGTGGATGACACTGTTATGGGGTGGGGGGGTCTGTGGATGGCACTGTTATGGGGTGGGGGGTCTGTGGATGGCACTGTTATGGGGTGGGGGTCTGTGGATGACACTGTTATGGGGTGGGGGTCTGTGGATGACACTGTTATGGGGTGGGGGGCAGTGGATCTTGGGTGAGTTCCCACACTTTTTTTCCCAGGACTTGACCCCTGTTTTAGAATATTACAAATATTCAACAAAAAATGTATATAACACTAGATCGAATATATTCGTTTTTTAGAATATTTGTCTTTTTTTTTTTCAATCTGTACAGTTGTTCCACTTCAACATACTCCTCCCCGACAAGCGTCGTTCCCTTGGTGACGGGGACGCTTGTCGGGGAGGAGTATGCCGTAGTGGAACAACTGTACAGATTGAAAAAAAAAAAGACGATTATTCTAAAAAACTAATATATTCGATATAGTGCTATATATTAGTTTTTTAGAATATTCATCATTTTTCATTTTTCCCATCTAAAGTCAGGATTCCTCCTTGCTTAAGTTGCTTGTGGGCCAATGACTCATTGGCCCACAAGCAAGAAGCAGGGAGGAATCATGTTTTTAGATGGAAAAAAATTATGAATATTCAATATAGCGAATATATAGCACTATATTTACCCCTTAAGGACTCAGCTCTATTTCACCTTAAGGACTTGGCCATTTTTTGCAAATCTGACCAGTGTCACTTTATGTGGTGATAACTTTAAAACGCTTTTACTTATCCAGGCCATTCTGATATTGTTTTTTTGTCACATATTGTACTTCAAAACACTGGTAAAATGGAGTCAAAAAAATTCATTTTTATTTATAAAAAATACCAAATTTACCAAAATTTGGGAAAAATTAGCAAATTTCCAAGTTTCAATTTCTCTACTTCTATAACACATAGTAATACCTCCAAAAATAGCTATTAGCTTATATTCCCCATATGTCTACTTTATGTTTGGATCATTTTGGGAATGTCATTTTATTTTTTGGGGACGTTACAAGGCTTAGAAGTTTAGATGCAAATCTTGAAAATTTTCAGAAATGTTCAAAAACCCACTTTTTAGGGACCAGTTCAGGTCTGAAGTCACTTTGTGAGGCTTACATAATAGAAACCACCCAAAAGTGACCCCATTCTAGAAACTACACCCCTCAAGGTATTCAAAACTGATTTTACAAACATTATTAACCCTTTAGGTGTTCCCCAAGAGTTGATGGCAAATGGAGATGAAATTTCAGAATTTTAATTTTTGGGCAAATTTTCCATTTTAATCCATTTTTTCCACTAACAAAGCAAATGTTAACAGCCAAACAAAACTCTATATTTATTGCCCTGACTCTTTACAGAAACACCCGATATGTGGTCGTACACCACTCTACGGCCCCACGTCATGGCGTAGAGGGAAAGGAACGCTGTGTGGTTTTTGGAAGGCAGATTTCGCTGGACTGGTTTATTTACACCATGTCTCATTTGAAGCCCCCTGATGCACCCCTAGAGTAGAAACTCCAAAAACTTGACCCCATTTTGGAAACTACAGGATAAGGTGGCAGTTTTTTTGGTACTATTTTAGGGTACATATGATTTTTGGTTGCTCTATATTACACTTTTAGTGAAGCAAAGTAACAAAAAATAGAAATTCTGAAATTTCCTCTCCATTTGCCATTGACTCTTGTGGAACACTTAAAGGGTTAGCAAAGTTTGTAAAATCAGTTTTGAATACCTTGAGGGGTGTAGTTTCTTAAATGGGGTCACTTTTTGGAGTTTCTACTCTAGGGGTGCATCAGGGGGGCTTCAAATGGGACATGGTGTAAAAAAACAAGTCCAGCAAAAACTGCCTTCCAAAATCCATATGGCATTCCTTTCCTTCTGCGCCCTGCTGTGTGCCCGTACAGAGGTTTACGACCACATATACGGTGTTTCTGTAAACTAACGAATCAGGACAATAAATATTGCGGTTTGTTTGGCTGTTAACAATTGCTTTGTTACGGGAAAAAATGGACTAAAATGGAAAATTTGCCAAAAAATACCTGTTTTGGCACCGTTTTCATTTTTTATTATTTACAAAGTTCATCTGACAGATAAGATCATGTACTATTTTTATAGAGCAGGTAGTTACGGACGCAGGGATACCTAATTCTTTTTTGATCACTTTGATTACCTTTTTTTGGAAGTAAGGTGACAAAATGATGGCTTTTTTTACACCATTTTATCTTTTATTTTTACGTTGTTCACCTGAGGGGTTAGATCATGTGATATTTTTATAGAGCAGGTTCTTACGGACACGGAAATATCTAATATGTGTACTTTTTTTTATTTATTAAGGTTTTACACAATAATATAATTTTTTAAACCCAAAAACTTGTTTTAGTGTCTCCATAGTCTGAGAGTAATAGTTTTTTTTATTTTTTGGGCCATTGTCTCATGTAGGGGCTCATTTTTTGTGGGATGAGACAACGGTTTGAATGGTACTATTTTGGCATACATATGACTTTTTTAATCACTTTTATTACCTTTTTTTGGAAGTAAGGTGAGCAAAATTTCAATTTAATCAATTTTTTTTATGGCGTTCACGTGCGGGAAAAGTAACATGACCGTTTTATAGATCGGGTCGATACGGACGCGGTGATATATAACATGTGTAAGGAATTTTATTTTTTTAATTTTTAATCAGGGATAAATGTGTTTTTTTTATTTTTACTTTTTTCACTTTTTTAACATTTTTTTTTACCCAGACCCACTTGGTTCTTGAAGATCCAGTGGGTCTGATGTCTGTATAATACAGTACAGTACACTATATAGTGTACTGCACTGTATTTTACTCACAATTTGTCTGGACAGATCTCTGCCTTTAGCACAGATCTGTTCAGCACCATGGACAGCAGGAGGCCTGAGAAGCCACAACTGAGCACACGGGGAAGGGGAGGGAGGAGGGCTCCCTCCCTCTGTCACCCCATCCTGTCCGGGGGCTGCAAAGGCACAGCAGTCCCCTGATGGGAGAGGGAGGGAGCTCCCTCCCTTTTCACCTCTTCCATACAGCGGTCCCTACGGACCCCGGCATGGAAGGGGTTAAAACGGCGGACATCTGCACAGATGTCTGCCGTTTGAATCGGAGTGTCGGCAATGAGCTGACACTCTGATTCAACTGCTTGGCCATCCTGAAAATAAACGCCTCCCTCCCACCTCCCCCACCGCCCGCAATCCTCCCCCCCGCTGCACCCGCAGGCACAAAAACACAGAGGGCTGCAGGGGGGGGGGATAACTTTCAAAAATATGGGCACTTTGAGGTTTCTGATCCCTGCGGTCACGGACCGCAGGGATCAGAAACTTGCATAAGCGCTTAAAACCGCAGGTCTGAATTGACCTGCAGTTAGTAACGATCGGCAATGCGGGGGGTTCACAGGACCCCCCTAGGAATTGTCACAGGGTGCCTGCTGAATGATTTCAACAGGCACCCTGTTCCGATCACTGTCGGCCGTGCGGCAGTGATCAAAACTACACAGGACGTACCGGTACGTCCTGGGTCCTTAAGGACTCGAGAAACAGGGCGTACCGGTACGTCCTAAGTCCTTAAGGGGTTAAAATATTCGTGAGTTTTCTAAGTTGCGATATTCAAGATAAATATTCATAATTCGAATATTCACGCTCAACCCTACTGACGAGGGTGTAAAAGGAGTGCGCATCATCTTTACACTAACATCGACCTGTAAGGCTGAGTTAATACTTGAGTTATTTGGTCGATTTTGGCCCGGTGACTGTCCAAATAAGTGAAGTGTGCAGTGATTCTAATAGTGACGCCTGTCATCTGCATTTCATACTGAGTCACAGTATTACTTCACTACCACAGCACACTCCCTATGCGTGTTACTGCAAGGCGCAGTGTTCTATGCAGCCCGGAAATAGCCATTTTTTTATGCGATTTGTCGCGAATTAATTTGGATCAAAGCAAATTTTTCAGGAAAATTTAGCCGAATCGAATTTTTGAGAAATTCCCTCATCTCTAGTTGAACCATTGGTGTACCAGTTCTGACTGAGCAATGACTCATTCTGTAACTATAGGTGAATAATACGATCTTCTGAAGGTTGGTGTTAATCTCTCCTGTCTCTCTGAGGTCTTTCTACCTGCAATTAAAGGTCTTTGACATATTGGCAGGTGTCCACCACCAGAAAAGTGACATCTACACATTTACATGAATTATCCTCTGTTATGTCTCCACACATCTACCTTCTCCAACTAACCTTTAGTATGTCATCTCACTCTCCTTTTGGTAGATAAGGCATGTGGGAACCAACATGTGAGAAGATATACTGAAAAACATTTACCATGCAGTAGAATGAGATGTCTATTTGTGGAGGACTCAACATGACAGTGCTTTACAAGGATTGAGTATTGACTTCAATGGTCAGGTGGATGGTTTAGTTTCTCTGTGGCACTGGTGTAATAGATCTGAACACTGGCTGTGAGTTTCTCTTGTAAAAGAAAGCTTATGGCTGAGGGTCTAGGCTATTTGAGATCCTTCTAACAAAAAAATATTGTTAAAGCATACACCCACTTTTATGGTTGGTAGTCCATAAAAGGGGTAGTCTGAGTGGAAACATTACCTGGAAAAGGGCACAGAGTGTATTAAAAAAAGAAGTCATACCCTCCCAACCTGACAGTTACTTAAACCGTCTCGTCTCGTCATCCTTGTCCAATCTCAATACCCGTGAAATGCCTGGTGATGCCTGCTTAACAAACCACTGACTGGGGCTGAACACCACTGTGGCCAATAACTGGCTGACAGGCATCTCTAGGCATTTCCATGCGTGTTGACAGGAGAGTAGGAAGCAGAAACCAGTGGGGACTCAGTAAAAGTCAAAAGAGAAGCAGCAAGGGATCAATAAGAATGACCCTCTTCCCCCATACAACCTTTTCAATCTGCTGTATGTCTACCATCCATTAAAGGGGTTGTATGCCTTGGACAATACTTTTTTTGTTGATAAGGTCACATAAAATTAACTGTTGTTGGGATCCCAGAAACTACTTTAATGATAACAATTAGTGATGAGCGAATTTCAGGATAAATTAGATTTGATGCAAAGCCAAATTTCCTCGTGCTTCGTAGTAGTGAATCGATTTAAATTGAAATGGTGAAAAAGACAAAAAGAAAATGATATTCACCTGATCCACTTGCTCGCTATGGGCCGGGCACCGTCATCTTGATTGAAGATCTCAGCCAAAATCCTGTGCATGTCATCGCGTCCCGAGCGAGATTTTCGCCAGACCTTCAATCAAGATGGCAGTGCCCGTCCCAAGCAAATGGATCAGGTAAATATTATTTTTTTTGTTTTTTTACACTGTACTTTTACTATCAGATGCCGCAATCATGTATGAACACGGCATCTGAGGGTTACAATGACGGGGATTGGCGCAATCGCTGATCCCTGTTATTGCACCCGCTACTTACAAAGAAATGCGCTTTGTGATGTAATTCGCCACAAAGCTGATTTTTTTTGTAAAATTCAGCGAAGCAGCCGAATCAAATTTTTTGAAACTTCACTCATCTCTAATAACATTGATCATCATGTCTATGGTGAAAATATGCTTTACTGGTCAGACACTCATGGTAAATGTCTCTGGTAAATCTAACTCCAGGAGATCAGCATGTTGACCTATTAATGGTTAAATGGTGGAATAGACATGTGTAGACACATCAGAGTAAGGATATATGTAAATGTCTATAGACCCCCCTATCCTTCCTGGTGGACATCTGTCAAAGGGGATTTCTATTAATTTAAGTTTGTTGAGTGAGACGTTGGAGGAAACCAATGGAATCTTGACCAAATCAAGAAAAAGCTTTTATCCAATACTTTACTGTAATGTACAATAGACATAAAGGAAATAGAGGAAGAGGATGAACCTTAAAGAGATGGAGACAATGACATGAGAGGAATCATGATGAAGATATTATGAGATTTTAAAAGTTTGACTCAGAGCTGGGGGTTGTGTAAAACCAGGCTTACCTCATACATGTCCTGCAGCTTCAGAGTTGCTCTGAACCCACACCTTCCCACATAGATGGTGTCACATCCATCATTCTCATGACTGACCACTACTGCCAATCAATGACTTTGGTGGTCATGTGTGAATGAATGACACATGACCACTGAGGTCAGTGATTGAAAGCAGAAATCATTTGAACGATGGATGTGATGTCATTGCTGCAGGACCAGATGAGTGGCAGGTTATATAAAAGGTAAAGGGTTTTTCCTTTCATTTACAGCCCCCTGCATTGGACCAAATTTTAAAAAAATCTTTGAAAACCTCTTTAAGGGTCATTCACATATGCACCCCAGTTCCCCTTTCCCAGAGAAAAAACAAGCCCTTATTCAAAAAGGGATGAAACAACTGATTCTATACTTTCCTATGGGGTATTTTTGTCTTTGGTGGCATCAGCTTTGCCACGGACCTCTTTCTTTTATATGCAATGTTACTCAATCCAACTATGAACATTAGACAAGAGTCCAGCTTGGCCATCAGTTGTATCCAGCACAGGAGAACTAGCCAGACTGAAATATTTAAACCAACCCATAGATACACCTTAGAAGGTTCTCTATCTGTGACTCACTAACATTCTAATTAGGATTACCTGGTAGTTGTGGTGGTTTACCATGGTTGTCTGCTAAGGCCCCTGCAAAGCACAAAATTAGAAGAATGAGAGAGACGGTCACCGGTGCCATATCTGTTGAGCACTGGAAGTATGAGCCATCCAGGTGAAGGAATCACTCTTTTATAGAGATGTAGAAGTAGGGAGTGTAACGAACCATAGGGTGTGAACCCACTTTTGCCACTGACTCGCTACTCTCTAGAGGGGCATGACTAAGCAACACCTGGTATTCACTAGAGCCTCTGGTAGTGAGGATAGACTTAAGCCAATTGTATTTGCCAGGAGCGACTCCTAGAGTGACACTAAGTCAGTGGCAGCTGGTCCGGCGGACCGGAAGATACCAGTGATGGAACCAGCAGAGTCAGACTGCGATTCAGATACAGATTCAGATAGCAATTCCCCCTCCAGGGAAGCTAGGGACCCTCTCACGAAGGCAGAACGGAAGCAGTGAGGCACTGCCAACAAAACACAACAGAAGCAGTTAAAGGGGTATTCCCATCTCAGACAATGGGGGCATGTCGCTATTGTTTGATAGGTGCGGGTCCCATCACTAGGACCTGCACCACCTCCCAGTGGTGGGACCCACACCTATCAGACAATGGGGGCATATCCTAGCAACATGGCCTCATTGTCTGAGATGGAGAACCCCTTTAAACACTGCCAGGCTGTCAGATGCAGTTGCGCACTGCTAGGCGATACAAAGAACAGACAGGGATACAGATTATACAGGGAAGGCATAGAACAGACCAGGGCATACCATAATACAGGACAGGTACAGATCAGAACAGGCAAGAACCTGACAGCGCAACATCACAGAACAGCTGCCTGCGAACAGACGCGGCAAAAACAGAATACATAATACAACAATGAAAAAACAGGCAAAACCATACAAACAGGCAGACGGTAAGACCCCCTGGGTCGGCAGCAAGGGGCTACACCAAACACGGAACTAGAAACACTGACCGCAAGCCCCACAGCTCACAGGTAGACATAGCTGATTAACGAGGCACCTGAGAAGCCGCACCCAGGCACAGATCAGGGGAAGTTAACCCCATCACAGCAGGAGAACAGAACCACACAGGCCGCAGTACAGGACGTTGCCCCTGGCAACCAGCATATACGGAGACACCGCAGCCAGTATGCCAGGGCACAACCAACCTGTGTGACAACAGAAACAAAGAAGCAGACAGGAGGATAGCAAACATTCACAGGCAGTTCACAGGAGACACCGCAGCCAGCCCCTATCAACCAGCCTGCACAGGAGGCAACCTGCAGCCAGTACACTAGGGCGCCTGCAGCCAGCCTACACAGAGACCACAGTCACAGTGAACCGCACTGTGACAGCGAGGAGAAGCTACAGGGCAGTAGTACTCTTCCATCAGCCAAGATTTCACTTTTTAAAGTACCCTATCATATGAAGATACCACTACAATTAGGACTGGCTGATAATTATTGTCAGAAACCTCATTGTATCTTTGGTGGTGGAAGTGTAATGCCCCGCAAGTGGGCATTGCCACTCTTTTTGCCCCATCACTGTCTCTTGGTTAATCTAATGTCATCCTGTGTATTTATTCCAGATCCTGCAATATGTGTATAAATTCCAATGCAACTGTTATGTTAATGTAATGTGCCAGGTTCACCAGCAGATGGCAGCAAATATGGCAGAGCTAGTTCACCTAAGATGGAACCTTTTTGTCCATTCTTGCCCTCTTTAGAGAGGGGGGAGTTTAGTTAGTGAAGGTGAATCTAACCTTCCCCTCCTTGGGGAGAGGTTGTGTGCAAAGTTCAGGAGAACCCCCTCCAAGGGGAAGGTTGTGTTCCAGCCAGCTGAGCACTGTCTGCTCTGCTGGGTCCTGAGGCCTAAGCTGAAGTGCCTCCAGAGAAAGATAAAGGTACAGATCCAGAGACAAAGATAGAGATTCAGACTACAGAGATCTAAAGCACAGATAGAAGGATTGCAGCTTACAGAGAAAGGAAAAGTCCCTGTTTAATCCAGTTAAGTACAGCAGAGCTAAGAGAGTACAGATGTAGCATAGCTGATAGTGTTGCTTGCCAGAATTAACTCTGCTGGAAACCAAGATAAAGCTTGAAGATTGTTTTCTGATGCATGTTTATTCAAGTAAAGCTGTTAAATACTTCAATACAAGTCTAGACACAACTTTTTCTGCAAATCCACCAACTATTCACCCTATTTGCTCTGCTTCGTCCGGTGATGCCTGGGTTTCCAGGATATCCAGGTAGGAGCACCGTGACAAGTGCTACACCACTAAGGGACATTAGGCCCCCTTACACCACTCTGGCATTCCTACCCTGGGTACCCACTATCACCATCTACTTAGGGGGACTCCCCGTCCCTCGTTGCTGAAATGAAACTTTGTCACATCAAAAACTTTCACTTAAAGGGACCACTAGCCATAGTACGGGCGTTGCAGAAGAACATTTATTTTATATCTACAAGATTATGTATATGAGATATGAATGGAGCAGATGACAGGACATTGCATTTAGTTGACAAAATTCCTGTGTACATTTTCATTTGGAAACGGGAATGTTCTTATGAGAAATATTTATTTGTAGTAACTGATGCACAAAGAGTTCACACCAGATACTGAAAGTAAAGGTTCACATACTTTTAGCACTTACAGACATGTGATATTGGAAGTAGGGATGAGCGAATTGACTTTGGAGGCTTCATCCGAAGTCAATTAGCATAAAACTTTGTTGTAATACTGGGAGCTCCGTACAGTATTAGAATTTATTACTTTGCGAAGTCTTGCGAGGCTTTGTGTAATAACTTTTTGAATAAATTATTACTGTAAAAAACCTTGTGACCGAACTCGGGTGACCTATAGTGATTTGTTTGTGGGTGCAATACACCCGCTTTGTACCCCTGACACTGAAATATAATAATTAATCTGGCTGTTAATTCTGTGGGTGACCTATAGCGATTTTTTTGTGGGTTTAATGCACCATCTTTGTACCCCAGACAAAAAAATATAATAGTTAATCTGTCTGTTAGTTCAGTGGGTGACATATACCCATTTTTTGTGTGAGGTTGCTGTGCCTTTTCATAGGTAAATGCATTGATATCCAATTCATTATTGTCAAGATGGATGTTCATTGTCTTTAAGAGCCATGCTCGACTATAGTTGCAATTTTGTATGTCTTGAGTAGGCCAAATTAAGGTCACACAAAGGTTTATACTCTTCAGTGTTATTTTTCTGGTGAATGTACCAGTCTGAGAAGAGGCCTCCTTGTCTACTTTTAAATTTATGACGGGAGAAAAAGATAAGCTCTATGCAGCTGGTGATAATTACCTATACAATTAGGCATTTATTAATGAAGCAAAATATATAATATGTATGTATTTATTTAATGAGCCTTAGTTAGTCCTTAGCATAAGACAATCAGTAGGACATATATATATATTTGTTTATATTATATTGTTATATGTTACGAAGACAACATGTATCCAGTATATTGTATATATTTCTCATTAGAAGAGTGTCTGTGAAGATGTATGTTTTGTAACCGTTAATCACATCTTTGGTATGACAGAGGAGGTACTGATATCTCTGTGAGAAAACAAGGCTATTTACAATCCATAAATTAGCAGTGTGAGAAACGTTTAAAGAGACGCCTAGAGGTCTGTCTCTAATTGCTACAAGTGTCAGAATTAATCCCTATAGCTTTGAATTAAAGCTTCTAAGATCAAAATGTATATTCAGACTTACATAAGTTAACCCTTTATACTATGATGCAGATAGCTTATACAGCAGTGCCACCTAGGTATCAGTAGGTGACATTACAACAGTAGCAAAAGTGCATTCTGGGTAAGGTTATGATGTCACAATTTTTATCAATGGTCACGCCCATCCGACAATGATTGGAAAGTTCCAAACTAGGAAGGTGTGTCTAACTGATAAGTTTGTGATCATAAGCCATACACGGAAGGTGAGAGGGAGGAAAAAGAAAGGAGGAAAAGAGAGAAGTTATGTCTCTAGAGGGGTCTATCTAAATGAAAGCCATGGTGAGATGTGCTATGATGGACCACCCAGCTTTCCTAGGAGCAGAAGTGAGATTCTTACTAGGACTTGGTAAGAGACACAGAAAATGATATTTCATTTTATTAAGACTAATTTGATAGTGTGGGCGAAATTATACCATATAGATTGGCGAATAAATAAATAATTAAATTAATTGATCATCTTCATATTGAGATGTAGTCTTAGGATATTGTGAGGCTTCATTCTACCTGCAGAAGAATCTAGACTCATAATCTAGCAAAGCATTAAATAATTGCATATATATATATATATATATATATTGATAGAACATTCTTCGCCAAGCTAAGTGATGGATTCCCACAGGAAGGACTTGTTTCAAATCCTTTCCATTTATGATCCTAGATCCCTGTTATTTGTCTTAATAGTCTTACCAAAGTTATATGTGTGAAAATAGTCCAGGATGGGGCGGAAGGATACAGTTATCTCTTCTAAGTTATATCCTTGAATTGATTTGCCCATCTTGAAGCCATATGATGTGTAGTTGGTTAGCGGGGGCAGAATGTATTTAGCACTCCATATTGATGTCTAGGATTAGACATGCCCATCCTGATATCATGAGCTTTTCTCTGAACAGAAGTAATGTATATAAGTTATGTTCATATTTTGATATCCTAACGTAATAATAGCTTGGTTATAATGTGACAAGTTATTTCCACTCACATGTATTGTTAAGCTTGTAATGCTTTATATTAACGCTATATATATATTCATTTGTATGTATCATAGTGTTTATTGACTTATATATGTATATAACCTTGTAACCAATAAATCTGCATATTTTTATAATACCTGTGTATTATTGTATAATGCAGAACTACATTTTATCATTAACGTCATCGCACGTCAAAAAGAACTTATTTATCTGAGGAAATAGTCAGACTCAGATGTGAATTGTATCAATTAGGTTGTCTACAATTCACCAGGTCATGATTTTAAGAATTTATGACAAATTTTATAAATTTTATTTTTTTATGGTTAATAATTTTTAGGACCATAATTAATAATTATTAATTGAATTATTACCAACCGACAAGGTACACCTGCATTGCATCTGTGACAGGGAAATTAATAAAGTTAATCCATCTGTTAGTTTGGTGGGTGACCTCAAAGGATGAGGAAAGCATCAAATAATGGACGTGGCCCAGGTCGTGGTGCTGCTGGTGGAGCTCCTGCTGCAGGGAGAGGACGTGGTCGATCTGTTCCAGCTACACGCACAAGTAAAACACCTTCCTTAGGTGCCCGTAGGCGACAGAACGCTCAGCGTTATTTTGTGGGCCCGAATACCGGTGTACAAATGGTGAGGCCAGAACAAATATAGGCGGTAGTAGATTGGGTGGCTGACAGTGCCTCCAGTTCCTTCACATTGTCTCCCACCCGGTCCCCTGCTGAAAGATCAGAGTTGGCACCTGCAGCCCATGGGCATCTGACTTTCACCTCACCCCCTTGCAAATCAGGCAAGTAGCGGAACTTCGGCCTTCCCGCTCACCGCCTCATATGCGAGGTGCCCACAAGGAGGAACTCCACCTTGCAGATACTGGAGAGACTGTGCGAGCAGTGCCATACGGCCTGCGCTGTATTTGTGTTTGTGAAAGAAAATCAGTTAAATCCATCTGTTTCATTGTTGGTGAAAAAAATAAAAATTCTTTGGCCAGAAAATACCTTTGCGGCCTGTGCTGCATATGTGACAGCCAGGCAAATAAATACAGTAAATCCATCTGTAGGATTGTGGGGTGACATTTCCACGGTTATCAGGCCAGTCATTCACAAGTGGCTCGGAGGGTGGGTTTCTGCACCAACATAGGCCTGGTACACAATTGGACAGCCAGGGCATATGTGCAATACACCATTTTTACACCCCGGACACAGAAAGATAATTTATCTGTATGTTCAATCTGTGGCTGACCTTCCTACAGAGATTTTTGGTGGGCGCAATGCAACATGTAAAATAAATATTATTAATTTAATACTTAATCCGTCTGTTAGTTTGGTGGGCGATAAAACAATTTTTTTGTGAAGTAGAGCTGCACCTGCATATGTGCCAGGGACAATAATATAGTTAATCCGTCTCTGACTTCAGGGGTTGACATATCTGCATATTTGGCTGTGATATGCCCCTGCTCTACATAGCAGACAGGGAAATCATTTTTAAAAATTCGCCTGTTACATTGTTGGGTGACAAATTCTCATCTTTTGCGCTAGAAAGTACATTTGCGGCCTACGCTGCATTTATGACTGTCCAATAAAACCATTAAATACTGATGTTACATTGTTGGTGCTAGATACTTCATCTGGGACCTGCGCTGCATTTCTGGCGGTCCAATACAACCAGTCAATACTGCAGTGACATTGTTGGTTGACAAATTCACATTTTTTGTGACAGTGAAGTAATTGTATAAAATTCGCCAGTCACACTGTTGTGTGACCTCAAGAAATGTTTCCTCTTTGTGACACGGGCACTGCCTTACTGTCTGTGAATTGTTGACTATTGGCGGTTACATTGTCGCCTGACATAAACCATCTGTTAGTTTCATGGGTGAACGCAAAGAAAGAGGAGAGAGTCAAATAAGGGACGTGGCCCCGGTCGTGGTGCTGCTGGTAACATAGTAACATAGTAGATAAGGCCGAAAAAAGACATTTGTCCATCCAGTTCGTCCTGTCATCCTGCAAGTTGATCCAGAGGAAGGCAAATAAAAACCCTGTGAGGTAGAAGCCAATTTTCCCCACTTTAGGGGAATAAAAAATTCCTTCCCGACTCCAATCAGAATATCTCCCTGGATCAACGACCCCTCTCTAGTAGCTATAGCCTGTAATATTATTACACTCCAGAAATACATCCAGGCCCCTCTTGAATTCCTTTATTGTACTCTCCATCACCACCTCCTCAGGCAGAGAGCTCCATAGTCTCACTGCTCTTACCGTAAAGAATCCTCTTCTATGTTTGTGTACATAATCTTTCAGGGTACTGTAGTCCCCCCATTCCAGTTATTACTTTAGTTGCCCTCCTCTGGACCCTCTCCAGCTCTGCTATGTCTGCCTTGTTCACAGGAGCCCAGAACTGTACACAGTACTCCATGTGTGGTCTGACTAGCGATTTGTAAAGTGGTAGGACTATGTTCTCATCACGGGCATCTAGGCCCCTTTTGATGCAACCCATTATCTTATTGGCCTTGGCAGCAGCTGCCTGACACTGGTTTTTGCAGCTTAGTTTGCTGTTTATTAAAATTCCTAGATCCTTTTCCATGTCAGTGTTACCGAGTGTTTTACCATTTAGTATGTACGGGTGACTTGCATTATTCCTTCCCATTTGTATAACCTTACATTTGTCAGTGTTAAACCTCATCTGCCACTTATCTGCCCAAGCCTCCAATCTATCCAGATCCCTCTGTAGTAGTATACTGTCCTCTGTAGTATATATACAGTATACTGTCCTCTGTAGTATATATACAGTATGCTGTCCTCTGTAGTATATATACAGTATGCTGTCCTCTGTAGTATATATACAGTATACTGTCCTCTGTAGTATATATACAGTATACTGTCCTCTGTAGTATATATACAGTATACTGTCCTCTGTAGTATATATACAGTATACTGTCCTCTGTAGTATATATACAGTATACTGTCCTCTGTAGTATATATACAGTATACTGTCCTCTGTAGTATTATACTGTCCTCTTCAGTGTTAATTACTTTACACAGTTTAGTGTCATCTGCGAAAATTGATACTTTACTATGCAAGCCTTCTACAAGATCATTAATAAATATATTAAAGAGAATAGGGCCCAATACTGACCCCTGAGGTACCCCACTAGTGACAGTGACCCAATCTGAGTATGTACCGTTAATAACCACCCTCTGTTTTCTATCCCTCAGCCAGTTACTTACCCACATACAGACGTTTTCTCCCAGTCCAATCATTCTCATTTTATATACTAACCTTTTATGTGGTACAGTGTCAAATGCTTTGGAGAAGTCCAGATATACGACCTCCATTGATTCGCCGCTGTCAAGTCTAGAACTTACCTCCTCATAGAAACTGATTAAATTAGTTTGACATGACCGATCCCTCACGAAGCCATGCTGATATGGCGTTATTTGCTTATTTCCGTTGAGATGCTCTAAGATAGCATCTCTCAGAAAACCTTCAAACTGTTTACCCACAACAGATGTTAAACTTACCGGCCTATAGTTTCCAGGCTCTGTTTTTGGACCCTTTTTGAATATTGGCACCACATTTGCTATGCGCCAATCCTGTGGAACATTCCTTGTCAGTATAGAGTCTGCAAATATCAGAAATAAGGGTCTGGCTATGACATTACTTAATTCCCTTAGGATACGGGGGTGTATGCCATCTGGTCCTGGCGATTTGTCTATTTTAATCTTTTTAAGTCGCTGTTGTACTTCTTCCTCGGTCAGACAGGAGACTTTTAATGGGGAATTTATTTTTACATTCTGCATTTCATCTGACAGTTCATTTTCCTCAGTGAATACATTGGGGAAAAAAATATTTAACAGCTTTGCTTTCTCCTCGTCCCTCTCTGCGACTCCCCCCTCATTACTCTTTAAAGGGCCGACACCTTCAGATTTATACTTTTTAACATTTAGATAATTGAAGAACATTTTAACCCCTTCCCGACTGCAATCCGTTTATATACGTGATATTTGCACATGCCCCGTGCAGCTATCACGTCTATAAACGTCAAACCAGCTCTTTAATCCAAGCGCTGCAAAGCGCTTGGATTAAAGCTTCTGCCCCTGTCCTGCTGCTGTCACGGAACGCATACAGTTTAGTAATGCTGACAAGGGACCAATCAGAGTGGCCCCTTGCCGACAATCGATCCGATTGGTTAGTCTGTGCAGACTAACCAATCGGATCGCGACAGTGAAAAAATGCCGGTTTCAGGCTCTGATCTGCGCTCTGCAGATCAGAGCCTGAAATCAGATAGTGTCCTCGTAATACCCCTTCCCCCCCGATCTGTACCCCCCATCTGTGCCCCTCCAAGCCCCCCTTGTATCCGCCTGCAGCTCATCTGCTCCTGCGCTCATCTCCTAGAGGCAGCTGCCCTGATGCGGTCCGCCCACTCTCCGCCCCATGCATTATCACCCGACCCTTCTGCCCCAGCCTCCCTCAATGTTGCCGGTCGTACCCCCCCGATCCCCCCCTCCTCCCCCCTTTCCAGCGCTGCTCCCGATCCCCCTGCTGTGTGTGATGGCGGCGGCTCCATTCCTGAGCCGCCTCCATCAGGAGAGAGTGTCAGCTCTATGCTGACACTCTCCTGTAACCCCATAGATGCCGCGGTTGCGTCATCCATGGGGTTATTAGAGGGAGGGAGCGCCCTCTCTCAACCATCGGGGCTGCAGCGCTGTGATTGCAGCACCCGATGGTTGCCATGGCAACGGGTGGCTTTGCAAAAGCGTCCGCTGTTGCCACCTACAGGGCATTACAGGGCATCTAATAGTATTATACTTTGCAATGCAAGAGCATTGCAAAGTATAGTACAACCATCAGCCCCACTGGATCTTCATTATTTGAAGAAAGTGAAAATAATAAAAATGAAAAATAAAAAAAGAAATACAAATGTCAATTAAAAAAAGAAATTGCCTTTTCCTATAAAAAAAATGAAAAAATAAAATAAAATACACATATTAGGTGTCACCGCGTCCGTAACGACGTCTCTAGAAATATATCACATGATAGACCCCGTCTGATAAACACCATAAAAAAAGAAAAAAAAACTGTGCCATAAAAGCTATTTTTGTCACCTTACATCACAAAAAGTGCAACAGCAAGCAATCAAAAAGGCTTATGACCCCGAAAATAGTACCAATCAAACCGTCACCTCATCCCGCAAAAAAATGATACAATATTTAAGACAATCGCCCAAAAAATAAAAAAGCTATGGCTCTCAGACTATAGAGACACTAAAACATAATTTTTTTGGTTTCAGAAATGCTATTATTGTGTAAAACTTAAATAAATAAGAAAAAGTATACATATTAGGTATTGCCACGTCCGTAATGATCTGCTCTATAAAACGATCACATGACCTAACTCCTCAGATGAACGCTGTAAAAATAAATAAATGAAAACTGTTCCAAAACAGCCAATTTTTGAGTCACCTTGCCCCATAAAGTGTAATAATGAATGATCAAAAAATCCTATGCACCCAAAAATGGTACCAATAAAGTCTTTCAACTCACCCCCTTGCAAATCAGGCAAGCAGTCTGAGACCCAGGTCATGCAGCAGTCTCTTCTGCTTTTTGATGACTCTGCTGGCAGGGTTTCCGTGGACCATCCACATAGCCCTGCCCCAGAACTGGAAGAGATTGAGTGCACCGATGCCCAACCACTTATGTTTCTGTCAAGGATGATGTTGCAGATAGCTGGAAGTTATGGGTAAACATCCGACTGGCTTGATCCCAAACTAAGGAGCATAAAGGTGACCCCTATAAAACCCCTAAGAGCTCACCCTGACTGCTAAGCACTTACAAGGGTCTCAGAGGTAGACGATTGCATGCCCTCGTACCTAGACTGTGTGACACCTGAAAACCCTATAATAGTGAGGGGACACGACCACCGGCTCCCTGCACTTAATACGGAGGGAGTCAGGGTCACCTAGATTCAAGCCAGCAAGGAAACACAATACATGAAAGGACTTATCTGAACAAGCAGTAACAGAAGTCTCCAGCAGTGACGACTTCAATCCAGGAAGTAGTATAAACCGCAAATTGAGGCAGTATGGGAGGGAATATAAAGGGAGGCAATTAGTGTAAATAGGTAACAGCTGGGAGAAGGAAAGGAGATGACAAAGTGAAACCAAAACAAAGAACATCATGCAAGAGGTATAGAAGAACGTCTGCCAGACCTTCTCAGAGAACTGGCGGTGACAGTTTCAGGATGAGTACATGGGAGGACCACCGCAGCACGTCTCAGATGATGAAGTACCAAAGGTGCCAACTGCTGCGGCTTTCTGCAGTCTGCAGACCGATAAGGAGGGCAGGGGTAAAGAGTGGGTGGAAGATGATGTGGAGGATGATGAGGCACTAGACCCCACATGGAATCAAGGTCATGCGAGTGACGTGTGCAGTTTGGAGGAAGAGGCGGTGGTCGCACAGAGGCACCAGGTGACATTTTACCATTTTTGCCGTATACAAACCCCTGCTCTGCATAGTTGACAGGGACCTAATTTTTTTTAAATCGTCTGTTCCATTGGTGGGTGACATGAACCCAGTTTTGCCGTGAATAAACCCTTGCTCTGCATAGGTGACAGGAACCTAAATGTCTAAAATTCGTCTGTTCCATTGGTGGGTGACATTAACCCATTTTTGCCGGTGAAAAACCCCTGCTCTGCATAGTTGACAGGGAACTAAATTTAGTAAAAACGTCTGTTACTGATCGGAAGATGCGCGAGTACAAGCGCACGCTGGTCGACGCACTGCTGATGGCATTCCCACCTGTCAGCGGGGGCTCAGTGGAAGCACAAGGCGAAGGCTGAGGAGGAGGAGGAGGTCGCCAATGCAGCTGGGGCACCACCAGCACCTCAGAAGGCAGAGTTAGCATGGCCGACGTGGAAAAGCTTTGTCAGCATGCCACAACAACCAGCACCACCAGCTGATATGGAACGTCTTAGCAGGAGGCAGCATTTCAGCAACATGGTGGAGCAGTATGTGTGCACACGCCTACACGTACTGACTGATGGGTCTGCCCCCTTCAACTTCTGGGTCTCCAAATTGGGCACATGGCCTGAGTTTGCCCTTTACGGCTTGTAGGTGCTGGCCTGCCCTGCAGCCAGTGTATTATCTAAACGTGTGTTTAGCACGGCAGGGGGCGTTATCACAGACATGCACAGCCGCCTGTCCACAGCCAATGTGGACAAGCTCACGTTCATTAAAATAAACCAGGCATGGATCCCACAGGACTTGTCCGTACCTTGTGCAGAATAACCATGTATACCGGCCTTACACAGCCATTGTTGTACTCCAGCGCAATTTCTCTTTGTTTTATTTTTTATATTTCCCAATGTTTTGTGGTCTACCCAAATTTAAACAAAAAAATAAAATAAAAAACAAAAACAAAAACCAGTGTTGGCTACCTCCTCCTCCACCGCCGCTTCCACCTACACCGCCACATCCACCGCCTCCTTAACCTCCTACTCCATATGGACCTCCTCCTCCTAGATCAAGATTATTATTTTTTATTTTTACGTATTTTATATTATTTAAAGTCATTTCCCTACCACATTTGTTTGCAGAGCACTTGACATGCTCTTAACCACATTTTGCTGCCTTTTGCAGCCCTCTAGCCATTTCCATGACTTTTTTAGAGCCATTTTAGTGCTCCAAAGTTCGGATCCCCATTGACTTCAATGGGGTTCGGGTTCGGGGTCAAGTTCAGGTCAAGTTCGGGTCCCGAACTCAAACTTTTTTGTGAAGTTCAGCCGAACCCGTCGAACCCAAACTTCCAGGTGTCCGCTTAACTCTACTCATCTCCATAGTCATCTATATTGCCATCCTCAGGACAGCTATACAGATGGATGCTGCGGCGGGGCAGGGGAGGGAGAGGCGTCTCCCTTCCCTGTTCCTCTGATAGGCTGCCGGCACTAGTCCGGAAGCCTATGAGCCGTACTGTGCGGGACACAGGCCGGAAGAGGCCTGCATCGCATCGCTGACATTGAGGTAAATATAACTGTTTTCTTTTACTGGCACATGAGGGGGGGGCTCTTGTTACTGGCACATGTTGGGGGGGCTCTTGTTACTGGCACATGATGGGGGCTCTTGTTACTGGCACATGATAGGGGGGGCTCTTCTTACTGGCACATGATGGGGGGGCTCTTGTTACTGGCATATGATGGGGGGCTCTTGTTACTGGCACTTGATGAGGGGGCTTTTATTACTGGCACATGATGGGGAGTGCACTTATTACTGGCACATGATGAGGGGGTGCTCTTGTTACTGACACATGATTGGGGGGGCTCTTGTTACTGGCACATGATTGAGGGGGGCTCTTGTTACTGGCACATGATTGGGGGGCTCTTGTTACTGGCACATGATTGGGGGGCATCTATGGGGGAACATTTTACTGGCACATTATTGGGGGCATTTATTACTGGCACATTATAGAGGGCACTTATTACTAGCACATTATTGGGGCAATTCTTACTGGCACATCATTGGTGGGCACTATAGGGGCATCTACTGAGGCCACAAAGAAGGGTTATTTTATATGGGGGCTCTGTACATTAGCATTTTATACTGGGGCACATTATGGTGGGTACTATGGGGAAGGGGAGAGAGGAGTACTATGGGGTAATCTATGGGGGGCACTAAGAAGGGGTATTTTATTCTTGCAAACTATGGCGGACACTGAGTGCATCTACTGGGGCACTATATATGGGGCATTTTATACTGGTACATTATGGGGGGCACTAGGAGGAAGGGGGAGAGGAGCACTATGAGGGCATTTACTGGGGGCACTATATAGGAGTATTTTATACTGGCACATTATGGGGGCACTATGGGGACATTAGCTGAACTGGGGGCATTACAAGGGGGTATTTTTTGCACTGTCACATTATAAGGAGAATTATTTCTACTGGGGGGCTTTATTACTCCCCCATGGTATGAGCTCCCTAGTAGAAGCACCAGCCTCTCCCTGCTCTGCGACCCCATTGCCCCTTCTCCAAATCCTTATTATGAAATATTTCTCATTAGGATAAAACAGAACATCAGTTCCACCGAGCCCCCCAACCAAAGTGTTGAAGTGGTGTCTGAGATCCCCAAGGGCCAAGCCAAGTAACTGTAAGTTTTCATGTGAAATATGTTTATGTTATACACATATAGCCTACACTGTGCCACACAATATACAGTATACCTCTACACTGTGTAGTCTGTTCTATAAGCACCATTGTTTTGTGGCGGCGGACAGAAAATCTGGAAGTGCCCCTCCCGAGACCAGGCTCTGGATTTGCCACTGCCAGGTAAGCAATCTGACTGCTAGCACCACCCCCGTCAGCGATCTGTCTGCTAGCACCCCCAATCGCCCCCCCATCGGTGATCTATCTGTTTAGCCCCACCCCCACGTCAGCGGTCTGTTTACTATCCAACCCCCCCCCCCCCCGTTACTGCCTGGGTCGGTCGGCAGGCTCAGTGAAGGACATGAAGGAACGTCAGCGGCGCGGCGGCGGCAGGGTGGAGCTTGATGGATATCCCCTATGTAACTCGTTCGCACAGGTCAGAACACGATGACCACACGAAGAAGCGGTCACCAGAAGAAATTGAACAGCATTTGGTGTCTCGGTCAGCCAGCGAAAGTGAGGTGCACCTGACCTAGGTGAGCTGCTGCCCGCCAGGGGGAAAGGGGGTACTGGGGCGCTAAGGTTTGGGGGGGTATGCTGAGCTAACGGATGCCCCCCTATGCCAGTAGCACCCCCATAGCCCCCATATATGGCTAAACAATTATTGCTTCGGAGGGGCTTGGGCGGGGTGACACCATTTTCTACCGCACCGGGTGACACCAGCCCTAGCAACGACACTGGTGGAAGGCAAGTTTTGAAATGATCATTGAGCATCATAACTTCAGTCCAATCGACAAGTTATTCTACCTTTAGAGATATGTTGGTAGGGAAGCAAAGAAAGTTCTTGAAGGTAACTTCTATAGAAAAGATGAAGAAGCCTACAAGAAAGCTTGGGAAAAATTTAATGCAAGATATGGTCATTCTTTCTTAATACAAAGAGCTTTTAGAGAGAAATTTAATAACTGGCCTAAAATAGGCCAGACTCCAAGAGTACGGTGACTTACTGCAAGCATGCAGCAATGCCATCCCACATGTTCAAGGACTAGAAGTACTGAACGACTATCTAGAAAACCACAGGATGCTAGCCAAGCTACCTGACAAAGTGGCTTCTAGATGGAATCGCTATGTGACTGAACAGTTAGATCTAGGCAAGAACTTCCCAAGTTTTAAAGAGTTCTCTGAGTTCGTCAATAAGGAAGCACAGATAGCATGTAATCCAGTAACATCATCTTACGTCTTAAAATCCTTAGAAGAAAGGCCGACAAGAGATATAAGACGCGCAAGAACAACTAGCTTTGCAACCAACACAGCAGCTAAGGGTCCAGATACCTACGAGAGCAAGTTCAAAGTCCCTACTGGGATCAGTAGAGAGATAGAGCCGACAAGTCTTCAGACTAAGTTCAAGTGTATGTTCTGTGGAGAGAACCACTCCATACATAAGTGCCAACAATTGAAGGCAAAGTCCCCAGAAGAAAAGAAAAAATTTGTGCTGGATAACCAACTTGTTTTGGTTGTCTAAGAAAAGGCCATGTTACTAAGGAGTGTAAGAAAAAGGCCATATGCAGCATTTGCAAAGGATGCCATCCTACACCACTTCATGAAGATTGTCCAAAGAAGGTTAAATTCTCAATACCTAAAGATACTGAGGAAGGAAAGAAAGTATCGGTATTCTCTTGCAGTGTGAGCGAAGGAGAAAGCAATGGCACATCAATGGTTGTACCAGTGTACAGTCGTGGCCAAAAGTTTTGAGAAAGACACAAATATTAGTTTTCACAAAGTTTGCTGCTAAACTGCTTTTAGACCTTTGTTTCAGTTGTTTCTGTGATGTAGTGAAATATAAATACACGCACTTCATACGTTTCAAAGGCTTTTATCGACAATTACATGACATTTATGCAAAAAGACAGTATTTGCAGTGTTGGCCCTTCTTTTTCAGGACCTCTGCAATTCGACTGGGCATGCTCTCAATTAACTTCTGGGCCAATTCCTGACTGATAGCAACCCATTCTTTCATAATCACTTCTTGGAGTTTGTCAGAATTAGTGGGTTTTTGTTTGTCCACCCGCCTCTTGACGATTGACCACAAGTTCTCAATGGGATTAAGATCTAGGGAGTTTCCAGGCCATGGACCCAAAATGTCAACGTTTTGGTCCCCAAGCCACTTAGTTATCAGTAGTGATGAGCGGCAGGTTCCATATTCGATTTCGACGAAATTCGCGAATATTCGATAGAATATTCGTTTTATATTCGTCGAAAACGAATATTCGTCATTATTCTTGTTATCGCGATTAATATGCGATTTAAATAATCGCGTATTGCGATTTTAACTTAAAGGCTACTCTCCTATTGAAATAGCAATGCGATAAATTCAAGTTATAATAATCAAATTTCGATTTTAACTTAGCACTGCTATATTCCATATTCGTTAATTCTAGCCTAATATGGAATATAGCAGTGCTAAGTTAAAATCGAAATTCGATTATTATAACGTGAATTAATCGAATTGCGATTTCAACTTGGACCTGGTTTACTATGATTGGCTTGGTAGAATTAGCGAATATGACGAATGTATTCGTCATATTCCACAAAACGAATATAACGAATGTATTCGTCATATTCCACAAAACGAAGATAACGAAGTATTCTGCATCTTCGTTTTATAGCTACCTATTCATCAACTTTGCTAATTCTAGCAATCATATAGGAAAGTTTACAATAGAGACAGCTAAGTTTAATTCGCTATGCGATTATATGACTGCTTTAAAAAAAAAATATATAGAATAATTATAATGCCTGATAATTATTATAATTATTCTATTTATAAAAAAAAAGCAAAGTAATATAATCGCATAGCGAATTAAACTTAGCTGTCTCTATAGTAAACTTTCCTATATGATTGCTAGAATTAGCGAAGTTGATGAATAGGTAGCTAAAACGAAGATGCAGAATACTTCGTTATCTTCGTTTTGTGGAATATGACGAATACATTAGTTATATTCGTTTTGTGGAATATGACGAATACATTCGTCATATTCGCTAATTCTACCAAGCCAACCATAGTAAACCAGGTCCAAGTTTAAATCGCAATTAGATTAATTCAGGTTATAATAATCGAATTTCGATTTTAACTTAGCACTGCTATATTCCATATTAGGCATATGGAATATAGCATTGCTAAGTTAAAATCGAAATTAGATTATCATAACTTGAAATAATCGAATTGCGATTTAAACTTAGTATATGGAGACGTTCCCATGGTGATGGGACGCTCCATGAGCACGGAATTTGGCAGAAGCGGCAACGGGCACTGACTGGAGCAGCCAGGAAGCCAGGAATCCAAAGGACAGGTAAGAACAACTTTAGGGAAGTGGGAAAGAAAAAAATATAACAATAAAAAAATAAAAAAATAAAGAATATTCGAAATATCGAATTTATATCACTATATTCGAAATATTCGCAAATTAGCGAAGTGCCAATATTCGCAAAAAAAATTTGATATTCGAATATTCGCGCTCAACACTAGTTATCACTTTTACCTTATGGCACGGTGCTCCATCGTGCTGGAAAATGCATTGTTCTTCACCAAACTGTTGTTATAAAAACTTAAGCAGCAACTTTTCCAATTTCCAATATTTATTTCATTCTCAAAACTTTTGGCCACGACTGTACATTTCAAATCCTAAAAGGAGGAACAAGAAGGTATATGCCTATGCACTACTTGATGCCCAGAGTGACGTCATCTTCATTGATCAAGAAATCTGCAAGAAATTACAAGTGGCAACAGAACCAGTGAAGCTCAAACTCACCACAATGATGGGTAGAGACACATTAGTGAACAGTCAAAGGGTCAAAGGACTGAGAGTTAGAGGACTTCATTCAAACTGCACATTAGATCTACCTCCAGCTTATACAAAAGACAATATACCTCTAGATCGAGATCGCATACCTAGCTGTGAAACAGCCAATGAATGGGAGCACCTATAGGTCACATCTCATGAAATGTCCCCGCTGAAGGAGTTTGGTATTGGACTGTTGATAGGCTACGATTGTCCCGAAGCCTTGGTACCACAAAAGGTAATCACAGGAGGAAAGGGTGAACCCTACACTGTTCAAACTGATCTAGGATGGGGTGTTGTTGGAGAAAAACAGCAGATTGCAAACTCAAAACAGGTGACAGGTTTGTGTCATCGAATATCTGTCCAAGAGTTACTAACTGTAAGTCCAGCAAAAGTAATCAAGATCCTTGAATCCGACTTTGTAGACATAAGTTCTAAAGAAAAGAGTGTATCCCAAGAAGACATAAAGTTCGTATACACTCTAGAAGAAAGTATTAAGCATAATCAACAAGGTCATCATGAAACGACCTCGTCTGCCAAATAACAGAAATCTTGCCCTAGCAAGATTGAAATGTTTGAAGAAAGAGATGGGAAGAGATCCCAAATTCAAGCAGGATTATTTGAAATTCATGGAAGGCATCCTCGAAGAAGGAAATGCAGAGAAAAATAATAACAAACCTAAAGGAGGGGAAGTGTGGTACATCCCACATCAAGGTGTTTACCACTCAAAGAAACCAGATAAGATTACAGTAGTATTTGATTGCTCAGCAAAGTACAATGGTGTTGCATTGAATGATCATCTACTAAAAGTACCAGATTTTACAAACACTCTGCCTGGAGTACTCTGTAGATTCAGAAAGTATCCCGTAGCGGTCATGTGTGATGTTGAAAAGATGTTCCACCAGTTTCATGTGAAGAATGAAGATAGAGATTTCCTGAGGTTTCTATGGTGGGAGGATGGAGATACAGAGCCAGCAGAATACAGAATGAAAGTACACTTGTTTGCAGCATCATCTCCAGGTTGCGCAAATTATGGTATGAAGTACCTGGCTAATCAAAATGAAAAGGATCATCCATCAGCATCAAATTTTCTGAAGAAAAACTTTTATGTAGATGATGGTCTCATAAGTCTAGAGTCTACAGAATCTGCAATCAAACTAGTGAAATAAAGCCAAGAGTTATGCGCAAGAGGAAACCTGCACCTCCACAAATTCATCTCAAACAACAGAGAGGTACTGGAATCCATCAGTGACTCTGAATGTGCAGCAGCAATGAAGAATGTAGTTCTCAATTATGATCATCTACCAGTTCATAACATACTTGGATTGGGATGGAATGTAGAGAACGACAAGTTCTTCTTTGAAGTATCTATTGAAGAGAAAGTTGCAACTAGACGAACATTTCTTTCCACAGTGGCTTCTATATTTGAACCATTGGGATTCTTGGCCCCAGTAATCCTCAGAGCAAAAGAAATACTGCAAGAATTATGAAGACAGAAGTTGGGATGGGATCTGCCCATACCTGAAAATTTGAGGCCAAGGTGGGAGAGTTGCATAAGAGACTTGCAAAACTTGACAGAAGTTTGGATACCTAGATGTTTTGTACCTCATGATTTCGGAAAGTACAAGAAAATAGAACTTCATCACTTTTCAGATGCCAGTAGTTATGGTTATGGTCAGTGCTCCTACATCAGAGTAATAGGAGAAGAAAATATACACTGTGCCCTGGTTATGGGGAAGGCCAGAGTTGCACCTACCAGTATTCAGACAATGCCAAGACTTGAACTGACAGAAGACATAGTTTCAGCATCAGTAAGCAAGTATCTGAGAGAAGAATTGGAATTAAAAATAGATGAAGAATATTTTTGGACAGACTCACAAGTTGTCCTAGGATACATAAACAACAAAGCTAGAAGATTCCATATCTTTGTCGCCAACAGAGTTGAGAAAATTCGGGAAATAACAAATCCAGAACATTGGCATCACATTGACACAAAGAATAACCCAGCAGATCATGCTTCAAGAGGCCTAAATGTAACCAAACTGAAAAATTCAAACTGGTTCACAGGTCCAGAGTTCCTTTGGGAAAAGGAAAGCACGCCCAGTAAAGGTTACACAGAATTGTCTATGGGTGATCCAGAAGTAAAAGTTGTACAAACATTGAGCACTGCTGCCAAGTGTCAAGATGACATACTTAAAAGACAAGCCAGATGTTCAAAATTGAATATGGTCATAAACGTAGTAGCTCAAATTCAACGTTTGGCAAAGGGAATCAGAAAGAAAGAATTGTTGAATATAGAGGAAAGACTGAAAGCTGAAGGAACAGTCATAAGACTCATTCAACAGAGATTCTACAGTGAAGAGTTGAAGAGACTTAGTCAAGAACCTACAAGGCTTCCGAACAACTACCCATTGTACAAGCTTAATCTTTTTCTGCAGGATGGTATACTGAAGGTGGGAGGGAGACTGGAAAATGCATCGTTACCTAGCAGAGTGAAGCATCCAGAAATTCTACCCAAAAACTCTACCTTCACAAGATTGATTATTGATCAGTACCACAACAAATTCTTGCATCATAGAAGAAGCTTTATCCAAAGCTATTTGAGAGAAGATGGCTACTGGATTGTGAAAGGAAGCAAAGTTATAGCAAAGTATAGTAAATGTGTAGTCTGCAGAAAGGCACGTAGACCTACAGAAGAACAAAGAATGGCAGATTTACCGGCAGATCGTGTAAACGTAACACCACCATTTCTTTATAGTGGAATGGATTGTTTTGGCCCATTCATCACCAAACAGAACCGAAAGGAGTACAAGAGATATGCACTAATATTTACATGTCTGAGCTCCAGAGCAATTCACCTGGAAATGTTTGAAGATATGTCAACTGACGCATTCATCAAAGCCTTGAGATGTTTCATAGCTATTAGAGGTACTGTCAGAGAGCTTAGATCTGACCAAGGATCTAATTTTGTTGGAGCAAAGAATGAATTGAAAAAACTCTAAAAGAGATCGATAAAGAAAAAGTAACTGAGTATTTGTTAGAGAAACAGTGTGATTTTCATATGAATGCTCCACATACAAGCCATACAGGAGGAGTTTGGGAAAGACACATCAGAACTGTGATAAATGTGTTAAGTTCAGTGTTGAAAAGGAACGCTGGAAGAATAGATGATGCTTCCCTTAGGACCCTATTCTATGAAGTAATGTCTATTGTTAACAGTCGTCCACTTACAGTTGATAACATCAACGATCCAACAAGTTTGGACCCTTTAACTCCCAACCATCTACTTCACCTTAAGTCTGATTACATACAGCCACCGCCTGGCAAGTTCACCAAAGAGGATTTATATGCCAGAAGGGGATGGTGCAGAATTCAATATCTATCAGAACAGTTTTGGAATAGATGGAGGAAAGAGTACTTACCCAATCTTATGCTAAGAAGTAAATGACAAACACCCAGAAGAAATGTCCAAGTTGGTGACATAGTGTTAGTGAAAGAAAAAGATTTACCTAGAAGTCAATGGAAATTGGCCAAAGTTCTAGAAGTTCAAAAGGATGAAGACAAACTAGTAAGAAGAGTGTTGTTGCAAATAGGATTGGGTGTCTGGGGTCCACAGCACAGCTGTGTGACCCTAGACCCCCCAGGAGTGCTGCAGCTTGCCCCCTGCCCCCCCCCCCACATTTTTTGGGGCGCAAGCAGTTTTTTTTTTTTTGCGTACGCTGACTGTGGCCGGGCACATGTTAGCGCATTGCACACCCCACCGCTGATCAGCTTCGGATATTTTTGGCCTTTTTTTTATTTAGTAATAATTTTTTTGTTACGTTTAGGGATAAGTACGCGAACACCCATGCCCCCACACACACGCACACTAAATAAAGATTTCCACACACACACGCACACACTCCCCTATGGCCTGCCGGATGTTCTCGGCCGAGGAGGCATACGCCCAGCTTGCCCCCGACTCTTAGAGCCCCAGTGAGGATGAGGATGACCTTACCTTTTGTCATCCGCATCCTCCTCATCATCTCGCAAGGATGATGAGCCCCCAAGGCGGCGGAAACGCCGCCAGGCGGAGCAAGGGGACCGCCATGCCAGGGACCCTGTGGCCCACACTAGTATGAGCAGCTCTGGGGCTCGTACTAGTTTTCCGGCCCACCAGATAAGTTCACCGGAGCCCCATATCGGTTAACTTGCATGGTGTACCCCAGAGGATTTTGAGCCTGTGATTCCTGATTTTGTTGGCCAACCAGGAATCCAGATTCCCACAGTGGGCTTCACTGAATATGACTATTTTAGTCTTTTTTTTCAGTGACCACTTTGTGAATCTGATGGGGGAGCAAACAAACTTGTACGCCCAACAGTTCATTGCTAAACGCCCGGGCTCCTTTTTTGGCTAGGGCCGGTGGCTGGACTCCGGTCAGTGCAGCCGAAATGAGGACGTTTTGGGGCCTTGTGCTGCACATGGGCCTAGTCAAAAAACCCAGTGTCAGGCATTACTGGAGTGGGGACGTCCTCTACCATACCCCACTTTATAGTATGGCCATGACACGCTCCCGTTTTGAGGCCATTCGGAAATGCCTCCATTAAGCAGATAATGCAGCATGTCCCCCCCAAAGGTGATCCTGCCTATGACCGCCCTAAATGGCCTGTCCTGCCGCCAGCATTTTGTCTGAGCGTGTATTTAGTGCTGCTGGTGGCATTATAACAGATAAGCGTATCCGCTTGTCCACTGGTAATGGTGACAGGTTGACTCAGATAAAAATGAACAAGGCCTGGATTGCCCCTGACTTCTCAACTCCACCAGAGGAGAGCTGAGCTGATGATGAACATAAAGGCAATTTCAATCTACGGTATCATTTATAATGTACTCAATCTACTGTAGTGTATTCCCATGCACCTTTTCCAGTAAAAAAAAGAGTATATGGTTGAATCTTGTTTTCTCCTCCTCCCCCTCATCCAGATTGTATATATCCCCTCCACTCAAATTTTTTAATACGGTCAACTCAACTGCAGGCCCTCAAAAAAAAAATGATTATAGCACTACATTAGTGAAATTGCAGTCTATATGTGTATTTTACGAATATTCGCTGTATTGCTATAACTTAGTTTTTTAGAATATTCGTCATATTCTAAAACAAGAATATATGGCGAATATTCGTAAAATACACAAAATCGCAATACGCGATTAATTAAATCGCATATTATTTGCGATAAATAGCATAATGACGAATATTCGATTTCGACGAATATAAGACGAATATTCAATCGAATATTCGCGAAATATATCGAAATCGAATATGATACCTCCCGCTCATCACTACTCATGTCTTGTCGTCAGCACATTGTCTGAAGAACTTCCACGCCAGGGAACGCTTTTGCACCTTGCTCCCTCTTCTGCTGTGCTGGTGGCTCTGTGCGACCACCGCATCTTCCTCCGAACTACACAGGTTACTTGCATGACCTTGATTCCATGTGGGGTCGAGGACCTCATCGTCCTCCACATCATCTTCCACCCAGTCTTCACCCCTGCCTTCCTTGTCGGTCTGCACACTGCAGAAAGCCCCCGCAGTTGGCACCTGGGTTTCGTCATCTTCTGAGACGTGCTGCGGTCGTCCTCCCATGTACTCATCTTAAAACATAAGTGGTTGGGCATCGGTGCACTCAATCTCTTCCACTTCTGGGGCAAGTATAGGTTGATGGCCCTGGGAAAGCCTGCTAACAGAGTCATCAAAAGCAGAATAGACTGCTGCATGACTTGGGGCTCAGACTGCTTGGCTGATTTGCTAGGGGGTGAGGTGAATGACTAATGGACATCGACTGCAGGTGCCACCTCTGATCTTTCAGCAGGAGACTGGGTGGGAGACAATGTGAAGGAACTGAATCCACAGTCAGCAACTCAATCTACTATCGCCTGGACTTGTTCTGGCCTCACCATTCGTAGAGCCGCATTAGGCCCGACCAAATACCGCTGAAGGTTCTGTCGCCTACTCGCACCTGAGGAAGGTGTTTCACTTGTGCGTGTAGCTGGCACAGATCGACCACGTCCTCTCCCTGCAAAAGGATCTCCACCAGCAGCACCACGACCAGGGCCACGTCCCTTATTTGACACTTTCCTCATATTACTCAAATTTAGGATCTTGCTCAAAATAGGTGTTTTTTTTTTTATAACAGAATAGAACAGCAGTATCTAACGCGTGTATCTCACAATGACAGATACATCAAAGTCTGCAAATTAAGTTTTTTGCCCAAAATATGTGTTTTTTAATAACAGAATATTATTGCTGTATTTCAAGCTTGTATCTCACAGTGACAGATGCAGCAAAGGCTGCAAATTTAGTATTTTGCCCAAAAAGGGTGTTTTTTTTAAATAACATAATGTGACAGCAGTATATAACACTTGAATTTCATACTGACAGAAGCAGCAAGGGCTGTAAAATGTAGTATTTTGCCCAAAATGGGTGTTTTTTTTTAAACCCAGAATATTATTGCTGTATTTCAAGCTTGTATTTCACAGTGACTGATGCAGACAAGGCCGCAAATGTAGTATTTTTCCCAAAAAGGGTGTTTTTTTAATAGCAGAATATGACAGCAGTATATAACGCTTGAATTTCACACTGACAGATGCAGCAAGGGCTGTAAAATTGAGTATTTTGCCCAAAATTGGTGTTTTTTTTAAACCCAGAATATTATTTCTGTATTTCAAGCTTGTATTTCACAGTGACTGATGCAGACAAGGCCGCAAATTTAGTATTTTTCCCAAAAAAGGTGTTTTTTTAATAACAGAATATAACATAAATATATAACGCTTGAATTTCACACTGCCAGATGCAGCAAGGGCTGCAATATTCAGTACTTTACCCAAAAGAGGTGTTTTTTTTAAACCCAGAATATTATTGCTGTATTTCAAGCTTGTATCTCACAATGACAGATGCAGACAAGGCCGCAAACTTAGTATTTTGCCCAAAAAGGGTGTTTTTTTAAAATAACAGAATATGACAGCACTATATAACGCTTGAATTTAACACTGACAGATGCAGCAAGGGCTGTAAAATTGAGCATTTTGCCCAAAAAGGATGTTTTTTAACACCCAGAAAATTATTGCTGTATTTCTAGCTTAAATTGCACACTGACTAATGCTGCAAAGGCCACAGATGTTGGATATTGCCAAAAATGGGTGATTTTTTTAAACCCAGAATATAATTGCAGTATTTCAAGCTTCTATTTGACTGTCACAAATGCACATATGCTGTGCTGGTGCACTGAGCTTGCATAAAATGGCCGCAGATGCCGCCCACCTATCTAACAGACGGATAAAAGTTCTTTTTCTCTGTCACTAGGCTCAGGGCAGGGTAAAAAGATTGTGCACTGCACCCACAAAACACAAACACCGAACCCGAACCAAAACTTTTACTGAAATGTTCGGGTTCAGGTCCGGGGTCCAAATACAGTTGCAAGAAAAAGTATGTGAACCCTGTGGAATGATATGGATTTCTGCACAAATTGGTCATAAAATGTGATCTGATCTTCATCTAAGTCACAACAATAGACAATCACAGTCTGCTTAAACTAATAACACACAAAGAATTAAATGTTACCATGTTTTTATTGAACACACCATGTAAACATTCACAGTGCAGGTGGAAAAAGTATGTGAACCCCTAGACTAATGACATCTCCAAGAGCTAATTGGAGTGAGGTGTCAGAAAACTGGCGTCCAATCAATGAGATGAGATTGGAGGTGTTGATTACAGCTGCCCTGCCCTATAAAAAACACACACCAGTTCTGGGTTTGCTTTCCACAAGAAACATTGCCTGATGTGAATGATGTCTCGCACAAAAGAGCTCTCAGAAGACCTACGATTAAGAATTGTTGACTTGCATAAAGCTGGAAAGGGTTATAAAAGTATCTCCAAAAGCCTTGCTGTTCATCAGTCCATGGTAAGACAAATTGTCTATAAATGGAGAAAGTTCAGCACTGCTGCTACTCTCCCTAGGAGTGGCCGTCCTGTAAAGATGACTGCAAGAGCACAGCGCAGACTGCTCAATGACGTGAAGAAGAATCCTAGAGTGTCAGCTAAAGACTTACAAAAGTCTCTGGCATATGCTAACATCCCTGTTAGCGAATCTACGATATGTAAAACACTAAACAAGAATGGATTTCATGAGAGGATACCACAGAGGAAGCCACTGCTGTCCAAAAAAAACATTGCTGCACGTTTACAGTTTGCACAAGAGCACCTGGATGTTCCACTAGCAGTACTGGCAAAATATTCTGTGGACAGATAAAACCAAAGTTGAGTTGTTTGGAAGAAACACACAGCACTATGTGTGGAGAAAAAGAGGCACAGCACACCAACATCAAAACCTCATCCCAACTGTGAAGTATGGTGGTGGGGGCATCATGGTTTGGGGCTGCTTTGCTGCGTCAGGGCCTGGACGGATTGCTATCATCGAAGGAAAAATGAATTCCCAAGTTTATCAAGACATTTTGCAGGGGAACTTAAGGCCATCTGTGCACCAGCTGAAGCTCAACAGATGATGGGTGTTGAAACAGGACAACGACCCAAAGCATAGAAGTAAATTAACAACAGAATGGCTTAAACAGAAGAAAATACGCCTTCTGGAGTGGCCCAGTCAGAGTCCTGACCTCAACCCGATTGAGATGCTGTGGCATGACCTCAAGAAAGCGATTCACACCAGAAATCCCAAGAATATTGCTGAACTGAAACAGCTCTGTAAAGAGGAATGGTCAAGAATTACTCCTGACCGTTGTGCACGTCTGATCTGCAACTACAGGAAACGTTTGGTTGAAGTTATTGCTGCCAAAGGAGGTTCAACCAGTTATTAAATCCAAGGGGTCACATATAGAGTTGAGCGAACACCTGGATGTTCGGGTTCGAGAAGTTCGGCCGAACTTCCCGGAAATGTTCGGGTTCGGGATCCAAATTCGACCTGAACTTCGCCCTGAACCCGAACCCCATTGAAGTCAATGGGGACCCAAACTTTTCGGCACTAAAAAGGCTGTAAAATAGCCCAGGAAAGGGCTAGAGGGCTGCAAAAGGCATCAAAATGTAGGTAAATCCCCTGCAAACAAATGTGGATAGGGAAATGAATAAAAATAAAAATAAAATAAATAAAAATTAACTAATATCAATTGGAGAGAGGTCCCATAGCAGAGAATCTGGCTTCATGTCAGCAGAGAATCAGGCTTCATGTCATAGCAGAGAATCAGGCTTCACGTCACCCACCACTGGAACAGGCCATTGTCAGATATTTAGGCCCCGGCACCCAGACAGAGGAGAGAGGTCCCATAGCAGAGAATCAGGCTTCATGTCATAGCAGAGAATCAGGCTTCATGTCATAGCAGAGAATCAGGCTTCATGTCATAGCAGAAAATCAGGCTTCACGTCACCCACCACTGGAACAGGCTATTGTCAGATATTTAGGCCCCGGCACCCAGACAGAGGAGAGAGGTCCCATAGCAGAGAATCAGGCTTCATGTCATAGCAGAGAATCAGGCTTCAAGTCATAGCAGAGAATCAGGCTTCACGCCATAGCAGAGAATAAGGTTTCACGTCACCCACCACTGGAACAGGCCATTGTCAGATATTTAGGCCCCGGCACCCAGACACAGGAGAGAGGTCCCATAGCAGAGAATCAGGCTTCATGTCACCCACCACTGGAACAGGCCATTGTCAGATATTTAGGCCCTGGCACCCAGACAGAGGAGAGAGGTCCCATAGCAGAGAATCAGTCTTCATGTCCCCCACCACTGGAACAGGCCATTGTCAGATATTTTTAGGCCCCGGCACCCAGACAGAGGAGATAGGTCCCATAACAGAGAATAAGGCTTCATGTCATAGCAGAGACTCAGGCTTCAATTCGTAGCAGAGAATCAGGCTTCATGTCATAGCGGAGAATCAGGCTTCACGTCACCCACCACTGGAACAGGCCATTGTCAGATATTTAGGCCCCGGCACCCAGACAGAGGAGAGAGGTCCCATAGCAGAGAATCAGGCTTCATGTCACCCACCACTGGAACAGGCCATTGTCAGATATTTAGGCCCCGGCACCCAGACAGAGGAGAGAGGTCCCATAGCAGAGAATCAGGCTTCATGGCATAGCAGAGAATCAGGTTTCACGTCACCCACAACTGGAACAGGCCATTGTCAGATATTTAGGCCCCGGCACCCAGACAGAGGAGAGAGGTCCCATAGCAGAGAATCAGGCTTCATGTCATAGCAGAGAATCAGGTTTCAAGTCATAGCAGAGAATCAGGCTTCATGTCATAGCAGAGAATCAGGCTTCACGTCACCCACCACTGGAACAGGCCATTGTCAGATATTTAGGCCCCCGGCACCCAGACAGAGGAGAGAGGTCCCATAGCAGAGAATCAGATTTCATGGCATAGCAGAGAATCAGGCTTCACGTCACCCACCACTGGAACAGGCCATTGTCAGATATTTAGGCCCCGGCACCCAGACAGAGGAGAGAGGTCCCATAGCAGAGAATCAGGCTTCATGTCATAGCAGAGAATCAGGCTTCATGTCATAGCAGAGAATCAGGCTTCAAGTCATAGCAGAGAATCAGGCTTCATGTCATAGCAGAGAATCAGGCTTCACGTCACCCAACACTGGAACAGGCCATTGTCAGATATTTTTAGGCCCCGGCACCCAGACAGAGGAGAGAGGTCCCATAGCAGAGAATCAGGCTTCATGTCATAGCAGAGAATCAGGCTTCATGTCACCCAACACTGGAACAGGCCATTGTCAGATATTTTTAGGCCCCGGCACCGAGACAGAGGAGAGAGGTCCCATAGTAGAGAATAAGGCTTCATGTCATAGCAGAGAATCAGGCTTCATGTCACCCAACACTAGAACAGGCCACTGTCAGATATTTTTAGGCCCCGGCACCTAGACAGAGCAGAGAGGTCTCATAGCAGAGAATCAGGCTTCATGTCATAGCAGAGTATCAGGCTTCATGTCACCCAACACTGGAACAGGCCATTGTCAGATATTTTTAGGCCCCGGCACCGAGACAGAGGAGAGAGGTCCCATAGTAGAGAATCAGGCTTCATGTCATAGCAGAGAATCAGGCTTCATGTCACCCAACACTGGAACAGGCCACTGTCAGATATTTTTAGGCCCCGGCACCTAGACAGAGCAGAGAGGTCTCATAGCAGAGATTCAGGCTTCATGTCATAGCAGAGAATCCTGCTTCATGTCACCCAACACTGGAACAGGCCACTGTCAGATATTTTTAGTCCCCGGCACCCAGACAGAGGAGAGGTTCATTCAACTTTGGGTTGCCCCGCAATATAATGGTAAAATGAAAATAAAAAAAATGATTGAATGAGGAAGTGCTCTGGAGTACAATAATATATGGTTATGGGGAGGTAGTTATAAATGTCTAATCTGCACAAGGGATGGACAGGTCCTGTGGGATCCATGCTTGGTTCATTTTTATGAACGTCAGCTTGTCCACATTGGCTGTAGACAGGCGGCTGCGTTGGTCTGCAATGACGCCCCCTGCCGTGCTGAATGCACGTTCAGACAAAACGCTGGCCGCCGGGCAGGCCAGCACCTCCAAGGCATAAAAGGCTAGCTCTGGCCACGTGGACAATTCGGAGACCCAGAAGTTGAATGGGGCCGAACCATCAGTCAGTACGTGGAGGGGTGTGCACAGGTACTGTTCCACCATGTTAGTGAAATGTTGCCTCCTGCTAACACGTTCCGTATCAGGTGGTGGTGTAGTTAGCTGTGGCGTGGTGACAAAACTTTTCCACATCTCTGCCATGCTAACCCTGCCCTCAGAGGAGCTGGTCGTGACACAGCTGCGTTGGCGACCTCTTGCTCCTCCTCTGCCTTCGCCTTGGGTTTCCACTTGTTCCTCTGTGACATTTGGGAATGCTCTCAGTAGCGCGTCTACCAACGCGCGCTTGTACTCGCGCATCTTCCTATCACGCTCCAGTGCAGGAAGTAAGGTGGGCACATTGTCTTTGTACCGGGGATCCAGCAGGGTGGCAACCCAGTAGTCCGCACACGTTAAAATGTGGGCAACTCTGCTGTCGTTGCGCAGGCAATGCAGCATGTAGTCGCTCATGTGTGCTAGGCTGCCCAGAGGTAAGGACAAGCTGTCCTCTGTGGGAGGCGTATCGTCATCGTCCTGCGTTTCCCCCCAGCCACGCACCAGTGATGGGCCCGAGCTGCGTTGGGTGCCATCCCACTGTGAACATGCTTCATCCTCATCCTCCTCCACCTCCTCCTCATCCTCGTCCTCCAGTAGTGGGCCCTGTCTGGCCACATTTGTACCTGTCTTCTGCTGTTGCAAAAAACCTCCCTCTGAGTCACTTCTAAGAGACTGGCCTGAAAGTGCTAAAAATGACCCCTCTTCCTCCTCCTCCTGTGCCACCTCCTCTTCCATCATCGCCCTAAGTGTTTTCTCAAGGAGACATAGAAGTGGTATTGTAACTTTATGCAGCAGCTCTGACATGTCGGGGTAGTTGTGAATGAACTTCTGCACCACCAAATTCAGCACATGCGCCATGCAAAGGATGTGCGTCAAACCGGCTAGTCCCAGAGCTGCAACGAGATTTCGCCCATTATCGCACACCACCAGGCCGGGCTTGAGGCTCGTCGGCAGCAACCACTCGTCGGTCTGTTGTTCTATACCACGCCACAACTCCTGTGCGGTGTGGGGCCTGTCCCCTAAACATATGAGTTTCAGAATGGCCTGCTGACATTTACCCCGGGCTGTGCTGAAGTTGGTGGTGAAGGTGTGTGGCTGACTGGATGAGCAGGTGGAAGAAGAGGAGGAGGAAGCCGAGTAGGAGGAGGAGGCAACAGGAGGCAAAGAATGTTGCCCTGCGATCCTTGGCGGCGGAAGGACGTGCGCCAAACAGCTCTCCGCCTGGGGCCCAGCCGCCACTACATTTACCCAGTGTGCAGTTAGGGAGATATAGCATCCCTGGCCGTGCTTACTGGTTCACGTATCTGTGGTTAGGTGGACCTTGCCACAGATGGCGTTGCGCAGTGCACACTTGATTTTATCGGACACTTGTTTGTGCAGGGAAGGCACGGCTCTCTTGGAGAAGTAGTGGCGGCTGGGAACAACATACTGTGGGACAGCAAGCGACATGAGCTGTTTGAAGCTGTCTGTGTCCACCAGCCTGAATGACAGCATTTCATAGGCCAGTAGTTTAGAAATGCTGGCATTCAGGGCCAGGGATCGAAGGTGGCTAGGTGGGAATTTACGCTTTCTCTCAAATGTTTGTGAGATGGAGAGCTGAACGCTGCCGTGTGACATGGTTGAGATGCTTGCTGACGGTGGTGGTGGTGGTGTTGGTGGTACATCCTCTGTTTGCTGGGCGGCAGGTGCCAACGTTCCTCCAGAGGCGGAGGAAGATGCCGAGGTGGCAGCAGCAGAAGAGGTAGCAGGGGGAGCCTGAGTGAGTTCCTTGTTTTTAAGGTGTTTACTCCACTGCAGTTCATGCTTTGCATGCAGGTTCCTGGTCATGCAGGTTGTGCTAAGGTTCAGAACGTTAATGCCTCGCTTCAGGCTCTGATGGCACAGCGTGCAAACCACTCGGGTCTTGTCGTCAGCACATTGTTTGAAGAACTGCCACGCCAGGGAACTCCTTGAAGCTGCCTTTGGGGTGCTCGGTCCCAGATGGCGGTGGCCAGTAGCAGACGGACTCTCTTGGCGGCGGGTGTTCTGCTTTTGCCCACTGCTCCCTCTTTTGCTACGCTGTTGGCTCGGTCTCACCACTGCCTCTTCCTCGGAACTGTGAAAGTCAGTGGCACGACCTTCATTCCATGTGGGGTCTAGGACCTCATCGTCCCCTGCATCGTCTTCCACCCAGTCTTCCTCCCTGACCTCCTGTTCAGTCTGCACACTGCAGAAAGACGCAGCAGTTGGCACCTGTGTTTCGTCATCATCAGAGACGTGCTGAGGTGGTATTCCCATGTCATCATCAGGAAACATAAGTGGTTGTGCCAGCAGAGTCTTCAAACAGCAAGTCTTCAAGAGACTGCTGCATAACTTGAGGCTCAGACAGTTTCCCTGATATGCATGAGGGGGATGTGACAGACTGATGGGCTTGGTTTTCAGGCGCCATCTGTGCGCTTTCTGCAGAAGACTGGGTGGGAGATAATGTGAACGTGCTGGATCCACTGTCGGCCACCCAATTGACTAATGCCTGTACCTGCTCAGGCCTTACCATCCTTAGAACGGCATTGGGCCCCACCAAATATCGCTGTAAATTCTGGCATCTACTGGGACCTGAGGTAGTTTGTACACTAGGACGTGTGGCTGTGGCAGAACGGCCACGTCCTCTCCCAGCACCAGAGGGTCCACTAACACCACCACGACCATGTCCGCGTCCCTTATTAGATGTTTTCCTCATTGTTACCGTTCACCACAATAAGAAATTAATTATTTGGCCCAATGTATTGAATTCAAATTCAGGCCTTTTTTTACAGGCACCTAACACTATCTGGCTATCTATTTAGGTACCGTATTACACTAATACAGGCACAGCAGTAACGACAGATTTAGCTGAATATAAATTGTAGGCCTAGTATTTAGGCGCTGGATGACAGGTATCCCTTTTACGGACAGAATTAGACTTGGAAATGCACGGTAGCGTTTGAAGATATTGAGGATGACCCTATCCGCACCTTCAATCTAATATACCCTTTTATGGATAGATTTAACCTTGGCCTGATAGAGCAGAAACCACAAATTTAGGGAATTTGGGAATTGTATTTCAACCCAGAACAAAAACTGTGCTTTGGCAGACAGCAGACAGTATTACAATTGGCTAGCCACAGCTGAAACACCAGATTTAGGGTACTGCTATTTTGGCAATTGTATTTTACCCCTCAATAAAATAGCAAGCACAGCCAAGCCCCTGATGTAGGATATAGCAAAAAAAAAAAACACACTATTGATGGTTAAAAATGGACTTGGTGGCAGCTTGTGCTGGCGCACCACAGGACCCAAAATGGCCACCAATCACCCCAGAAAAAAGTGACTGAAAAACGCTCTGGGCAGCCTTAAAACAGTGAGCAATTGAATAGCAGAGGTTGTATGATACACAGCTGTATATCGATCACTTCAGTAAATAAATCCCTGCCTAATCTCGCCCTAACAGCAGCAACTGCATCCTCTCCCTACACTGATCAGAGCAGAGTGACGTGCGGCGCTACGTGACTCCAGCTTAAATAGAGGCTGGGTCACATGCTGCACTGGCCAATCACAGCCATGTTAATAGTAGGCATGGCTGTGATGGCCTCTTGGGGCAAGTAGTATGACGCTTGTTGATTGGCTGCTTTGCAGCCTTTCAAAAAGCGCCAAGAAAGCGCCGAACACCGAACCCAAACCCGGACTTTTACGAAAATGTTCGGGTTCGGGTCCGTGTCACGGACACCCCAAAATTCGGTACGAACCCGAACTATACAGTTCGGGTTCGCTCATCCCTAGTCACATACTTTTTCCACCTGCACTGTGAATGTTTACATGGTGTGTTCAATAAAAACATGGTAACATATAATTATTATATATAGCACTATGTTCTAAATATTCTCGAATTCTCGAAGTGCCGATATTCGCGATAAAAAGATCAACACTAGTCGAGAGATCACTGACAGACTATTTGCCAGTGTGGGAGAAAAGAGGTTTTGTAGATTCCTCTAACAAGGTCCAGGTTCATAGTGATACACTCAAGGAATTATTTAAGTTAGCTGCTAAAAATCCTAATGGCTATGCTGTAGTCAAAGTCCCAGCACATAAGAAAGGAAAACATATGCTAGTTCTTGGAAACAACACTGTAGATACATTGGCTAAGGAAGCAGCTATGACAGGAGAGTTGGAGGGAGAAACTGAATTTTTGAAAGCTTTACCAGTTAGGAAAACAGACACGCATTTGTCTTCTTTTGCAGAAGAACAAGTGAAGGATTCGTCCCTTGCTGCTTCTCAGGTTGATCCAAAACCTCCCTTTGTTTGTGAAAACAGGGTTTTGTGTCATGACTGTAAGGGAGAATTGCGTCCTGTTGTCTCAAAACACTTACAAATTGAATTCACCAAATACAATCATGAGAGTTTAGGTCATTTGGGTCAGGAAAAATTGTTAGGAGTTCTCAAAGAGAGATTTTACTGGGACAAAATGGAGAAGACCGTCCAAGATGTTGTTCAGTCATGTCTCATTTGTGCTCAAGTCAACCCACGATCTAAAGGACAAAAGCCTCCACTTTTACGAATTGCACCTGCAGATGGTCCTTGGTCTACATTACAGATAGACTATATAGGTCCTCTACCTACAGGTAAAAATGGACTCAGGTATGCATTAATGGTGGTGGATGTCATTTTACAGGTAAAAGCATGCAAACAATTTGTGCTATTCTAGGAGTACAACAACAGTTCCATGTTTCATATCACCCACAATCTGCAGGCATTGTGGAAAGAATGAACAGAACAATTAAGACAAGGATTACAAAACTGTTATTAGACAAAGGGAATTACATGGGTTGATGCAGTACCCTTTGTACTGATAGGTATAAGAGGAACTGTTTCCTCTACGACACAATATACCCTATTTGAATTGATGACTGGAAGAACAATGCAATTAATTTTCCTAAACAAACCATTCTTGTCTACTTCTCAAAAAGATGCAATAGCAAGGTCCAGATGGTTACAGTTATTACAGGAGAATTAAAGTACAATTCTTCCTTATGCTGCATCCAAAATGAAACGCATCATACCACCTCACTCTTCTAAATTTGTGAAAGGTGCTTTTGTAATAATTAAGACCTTCAGGAAGAGTGGACTTTGGGAAAGTAACTGGGAAGGTCCCCTTTGAAATAATTGACACTATGGGACAAGTAATGATTTTGGTTCAAAGATCAACGAATGCTTTAAAGAATATTAGCAGACAACAAAAATTGTGGGTACATGTTGATCAATGCAAATTGTATGTACCAAAATAATGATACTGCTTTTCTTCATAGGAAATTAAACTCTTCATGGAACACGTAATCTATAACAAACAAAGATGTCTTCAGAAAAGCTGTTTCATGATGGGAGTGTCATTTTTGATGATGATGTTCGCAATTGCTACATTCGCAGAATTCCTTCATGATAACCAGAGTGACCATGACAAAGAGACTTCAATTCTTGCACAAAGAAGAAGAGGATTTAGTCTTGATAATTTTTCTGGAAGAACAAATTCAGGATAATTCCAGAGACATTTCCGGAAGTCTTTGTATGGGTTATGGCGCTAACTGTTGTATTGAATTATATTTCAGTCATGATACACACATTGAATTACATGCAACAGCGAGACCCAAACCAAAGTTCCCTCAATTGCTTTTTCACTCACACATAACAAACAGGTACATCGGAGTGTACATGGATAGATGTATTATATTAGAGTATCGTGATAAAAGGAAATATGTCAGCTACATGGTCTGGAGATCTCACAAATTATATGATATCATTAGGAAGAGTGGGAAAATTTCAAGAGGAAATTTGGCTTCTAACCCAGAATTACGTAAAAATAATGGATCCATCAATCCTTCCCATAAGAGGAAAGGTTGCTGAAGATTGGGTGGAAAATTGGAGATTCCAAATAATTAGGGAATCCGTTGAAGTTAATGTAACCATTAATTTCATAGGTACAAATGTTATTAATCCTGAAGTTCAAATCACTCCAACATTGGTGAATATTAAGGAAGGAACAGATCCATTATATTTAAAATGCAACACAAGATTAGAGATTCCTTCTGAATCAGTGGTAAAAAAGGAGAGGTATTTTTAGGTAGTTTCTCCAATAATTCCAACTAATGTGATTCATAGAGGTCAATTTAGGTATGTGAAATGGTTTGATAAAAAGTTTATATTTTATCAAGGCCATTCATCTCCCAAAGATTCAGGAATTTATCAGTGTTGCATATTAACTATAAACAATCATAAACAATGTGAAACTGTAAATGTCACTGTGTGGTCGCCGACAGAAAATATTTGTACCAAGGTTAAATTTGAACCATCTAGTCCTTTCCAGACTAAATCACTTCCAGTCCAAGCCTCTTTTCAGAAATGGTAAATATGTCACCATAATTTGGACATTTAATATATCCAAGAAATATGGAGTAGTAGGGCACACCAACACCTGGACTTCACAAGGAGAGTTTGGTATAACGATATATTTATTGTGACATATAATACTATCTATTCCGACATATTAAAATACATAGCTAAAAATGCATAAAATACTACAATTTCAGTATAATTTAAACGAAACAATAAAGAAATAAATAAATAATTCTCTATATTTGACCAGAGTTTCAGAGTCTGTTGTGTTGATATAGTCTCTCCAAAGAATTTCCCGACTAATAAAGTTCAGATAGTAGGAAATATTCAGTAATCAGATATACTTTTCCAAGTATTTTGTTCAAATGATCATTTGTATCTTGTATAGCTGCTTCACATACTCGATACAGTGTGATGTTATTATAAAGTCGCTATTGTTATAAAGTCGCTACCTGTTTGCAAAGATAAATAGTACTGCCGGTTTTATTGCAACACTCGTGGCGTCCCACGTGTGATGGAGTTCTTTGTAGGTTGCGGTGTAATTGGAATTTCCACCGAGTCTGTGTAGATATTTAATATTGAATCTGGGATCCTCGGTGGCCGTATAAAGCTGTGCTGTCCTAGAGATCGCCTAGTAATGTCCTTTTGCTGCGCTATTAGTTTGTATCACGCAGATTATGTTACTACCAGAAAGGTATCTCATAAATGGCCGACAGGTATCCAGCTTTCCTTTAAAAAACAAATTGTCACCGATCCCTCTTCTTTTCCTTTTCTTTTCTTTAAGCGCTTTAAATCTTCTAATCCTGTACTTTATTTCATGGGATTAATTACCATATGCGTTTCGGAGTGGGCTGCGACTCCTTCTTCAGTGGCTGAATTTCCCATGAAAGTGACCAGTTTTTATATACACCTGCATAGGTGCGGTCTGAATTAATTAGCTTAGATTGTGTGTAGGAAGTGACGTGAGTACTTTTTTAGTCTCACGATATAGAGACATATATATCATTTAAAAACATTATTTATCCAGTTCCTTTTAATTTGTCCAGATTTTTCTTTTTTCTCAAATAATATTTTTCAAGAAAACATTTTTCAAGAAAACATTTTTTCTGAAAGATATATTCTAATGTAAATAGAGGGGTATCTGTAGAGGTGTTTGAGGGGATGTTTAAAGATCCCCTCAAACACCTCTACAGATACCCCTCTATTTACATTAGAATATATCTTTCAGAAAAAATGTTTTCTTGAAAAATATTATTTGAGAAAAAAGAAAAATCTGGACAAATTAAAAGGAAAAATCAGAAAAAATATTGAATACTTTACCACTAAACATTTTACTATTAAATTGATTATATTTTTAGGAAGACGCTACATGCCATTTTCTATCTGATTATTTATTTGCGCTATTTATTTGTATATTTATATATCTTATTTATGGATAGGGAAACTTATAGGCTATATACCACCTTTTAAGAATGATCATGTAGAGTTAAAAGCAGTACATGACTACGGGATACGAGTGGAGAGCTGAACTATTGTAAAAACGCAATATGGCGATTAAACCGCACTATATAAGTAAAACGCAGAACTATCGCCTAGCAAGCGATGCGTTTTTAGTCCAGCTCTCTTTTCTTGCTCCATTCCACCAAGAATATAAAATATGGGGATATATATACTATGTATTATAGGTTTTATTTGCAAATATGTAAAAATATAGCCCCGACTGTTTTATATATCTAATGTTTTATATGTTAATTGTATTTATTTATTTTATTCCAAATGATTTTATATGAAGTGATACATTTATATCTATCTATATGTTGATTTAATACATTTTTAAACTGCATAATGTTTTTAAATGATATATATGTCTCTATATCGTGAGACTAAAAAAGTACTCACGTCACTTCCTACACACAATCTAAGCTAATTAATTCAGACCGCACCTATGCAGGTGTATATAAAAACTGGTCACTTTCATGGGAAATTCAGCCACTGAAGAAGGAGTCGCAGCCCACTCCGAAACGCGTATGGTAATTAATCCCATGAAATAAAGTACAGGATTAGAAGATTTAAAGCGCTTAAAGAAAAGAAAAGGAAAAGAAGAGGGATCGGTGACAATTTGTTTTTTAAAGGAAAGCTGGATACCTGTCGGCCATTTATGAGATACCTTTCTGGTAATAACATAGTCTGCGTGATACAAACTAATAGCGCAGCAAAAGGACATTACTAGGCGATCTCTAGGACAGCACAGCTTTATACGGCCACCGAGGATCCCGGATTCAATATTAAATATCTACACAGAGTCGGTGGAAATTCCAATTACACCGCAACCTACAAAGAACTCCATCACACGTGGGACGCCACGAGTGTTGCAATAAAACCGGCAGTACTCCAGCCAAAAACAGTGAATAAAACAACTACGGTTTATCTTTGCAAATAGGTAGCGACTTTATAACAATAGCGACTTTATAATAACATCACACTGTACCGAGTATGTGAAGCAGCTATACAAGATACAAATGATCATTTGAACAAAATACTTGGAAAAGTATATCTGATTACTGAATAATTCCTATTATCTGAACTTTATTAGTCGGGAAATTCTTTGGAGAGACTATATCAACACAACAGACTCTGAAACTCTGGTCAAATATAGAGAATTATTTATTTATTTATTTATTGTTTCGTTTAAATTATACTGAAATTGAAGTATTTTATGCATTTTTAGCTATGTATTTTAATATGTCGGAATAGATAGTATTATATGTCACAATAAATATATCGTTATACCAAACTCTCCTTGTGAAGTCCAGGTGTTGGTGTGCCCTACTACTCCATATTTCTTGTCCAATAATTTTAGAGGATTGGGTGAATCCTTTCGTAGGAGCACCCATACCATCCTTGACTAGGAGGTGAGCCCTCTCTAACATCTATTTTTTGATTTAATATATCCAACTAGAAAATATCCTCAAAGTATCCTCAATGTGGAAAACATATTGCTAACATGGAGGAAGGTTTAGAACGATGGTTCAAGAAGAGTATTTCAAAGCAAACCAGAACTAAAAGAGGTACAGTATAGGTACCTTTGGAAGCTTGGTCAAAACAATGAATATAAATTTAAATCAGATTTAAAAACCATAGGTTATCTGGGAAAGAAAGGAATTAAAGTCCAGAAAAGTCTAAACCAGATTTTGGAATAAATGATTGTTAATTCTGTAGTTGTTTTAGGATCTTCTGTTTCACATCTTCAATATGTTACTTTAGGTTTGATCAGAAGTGAACAAGAGTCAGAAGTAGCCAGGGCATGTATAAAAATCCAAATAGAATATTTTACAAATTTAAAAATGATCGCTCAGGCTTTACAAAGTGAAATTACTCCACTTGGTATACTGGAAAATGTTCCTATGGAATACAATTATAGTATGAGACACATTGATTTATGGGTAAATAAGTGGTTAGGATGTAATGAGAACACATGTACAAGCATTTTTACAGACTCAAAGTTGAGGAAAGCGCGGATGCTGGAGATGTTTTTGAGTTGAAGGCGGCAGGTGGTGGAAAGATCTTGGATGTGCGATCTGCAGGAGAGGGCAGAATCCAAGGTCACTCCAAGGCAGTGGACTTGGTTGACCGGGCAGAGTGTGCAGCCATTGATCGTGATAGATAGGTCTGTTGGGGGGTTGAGCAAGATTGAGGAAAGATAATGAATTCTGTTTTAGCCATGGTAAGTTTTAGAAAGTGACAGGAGAAGAAGTAGGATATGGAAGATAGGCATTGTGGGATTCTGGATAGTAAGGTGGAGATGTCTGGACCAGAGAGGTAGATTTGTGTGCCATTAGCATAAAAGTGATAATGTTATCTATCAAATTTTTATTATTTATAGGTTTAGGAAAACATATAGCAATATAAAGAAAGAAATTAATAAGGGAGACAACATTTGAAGAGAAATGTTAAAAAGAACTCAGTATTCCAATTCTTGTAAAAATCTTTTTATTACATTTTTCATTTTAAATGCATCACAATTGTAACATTTGAATAGGAAGAATAAAAGAAAGGACATTCTTCCAAGCAATTAGTACATAATCACTTAGTATAATTTTCAGTATAGTTTCATAGTAATTACGAGAATCATGTGTGTATAATGGAATTTAACTAACAATATACTTTATTCTTTATATACCTCATGTAATCATAATATCTTTGTTGAAAGTATTAACTTGTAGCACCTTTTACTAGCAATACAGCTGTGAATGTTGATTAAATCTAAGGATTAGTGACAATATAAGTGTGCCTTTTATTAACATAGTGTTATATAGCATATTGAATAATGGTTCAAAAAGAATAAGTTAAATGGTCTCTCAATCAATATTAGTCATTAACATGTTCATATTTAACTATGAAAAAATGGTATTATAATTGCAATTACATACAATATTAAAAATTGGTATATTGTGATTAAACTAAAACAATATAGGAACATTATAACAGAAAAGTTAACATAACAGTGCAGGATCGTGCTTTAATTTCTCATAGTTGTGAACTATAGAACATGCTATCCATCCATTTATCCCACCTGAGGTGGAAAGTGGGGACTTTATTTTGAACACGGGCAATAACCTTTTCAAATGAACAGGTGTTATTAACTATTTGCCAGACTTCCTTAATGTGGAGAGTATCCTTGGATTTCCAATGTCTAGTAATAACTAATTTAGTAGCCATAACAATGTGCGCTATAATTGACTTAGAATCTTCAGGGAAATCATTCAGACCTATTAAGAATAATGCAAGTTGTGGTGATAGATTAATTCGATATCTCAGGATAGATCTAATAAGTGTCTTTGTTGCTTCCCATAAGGGTTGTATTGTTTTGCATTCCCAAAGTGTGTGTATTAATGTGCCTTTTACTCCACATTGTCTCTAGCAAGTATCTGAAGTATCTGGAAAGATTAAATGTAATTTACTAGGAGTATAATACCATCTAAGGTATGTTTTAATCAGGGCCTCTCTATGGGTAGTGCTGTTGAAATATTTGTAGGTGTTTGAGAATGCATTGTGCCATTCTTGTAAGTCTTTCTTGAGTTGAAGGTCACTTTCCCATTTTTCTGTATAACTATTTGTGGAAAAATTTTGTGATTCAGCTAATTTGTTGTAGAATGTCGTAATACCCCTAGATTTCTTAAACAATTTAGAGATCAAGGTCATACATGGTAGTTTTTTATTTTCTGATATTTTATGTCTGTTAATAAAATCTCTTATATTTAAGAATCTGTAAAAGTCGTCATTTCCAAGTTAAAATTTTGATTTGAAGTTTGAAAAAGACGTGAGTATGCCTTCCTCAAAAAAATCTTGGAGGGAGTTAATACCCAAGAGCTTCCAGTTTAGTGTTGGAACAATGGCGACCTGATCTTGTATGAATTCTAGTGTGGAATCAGTCATAGGGCAATATAATTTTCCTTTCCGTTGTTTAAGGAACCACTTCCAGGTTTCATCTGATGTTTTATAACATTAATTGGGGGAATAGGGGGAGAAAAACCCCAGATGTATGCTAATAATCTGGTTCTCATTGTAGTAAGTCTACATAGATCTTTTTCAATCTGTACCCATAGTTTGCTGGGATTGTCAGACCACCAATGTGAGAGTTGGTCTAGTAGTGCTGAGAAATAGTAATTTTGAATATGAGGGACTCCCAGGCCTCCTTTTTTATGATGTCTCGTAGTGGTTTTAAAGGCAACTCTGGGTTTTTTGTCACCCCAGATGAATGATTTAAGTTTAGCATTCACTGATGTAAAATATGACTTTGGAATGTCAATTGGTAGTGATCTGAAGAGGTACAAAAGCTTTGGCAGAAGCAACATTTTATATGCCGCTATTCTGCCCAGCCAAGAGATCTTATTTTTAGAGAAATCAGCTATATCTTTCTCAATCTCGGTGGCTATTATGGGGTAGTTTGTCTTGAAGAGTTTTGAAGAGGGATGTGACACCTGAATGCCCAAATATGTGATTTCAGTCTTTTGCCAATCTAATTTGTGAATAGTCTGGAGTTTGCTTAAGAGGGTTGGGTTTATATTCAATGGTAGGGCTTGGGATTTATCCTGGTTAATTTTGTAATAGGACATGTTCCTAAAATTTAGGGTAGTGTCAAGGAAGGCTTTCAATGAAGGTTGTGGATTTGTGAGGGTTAATATAATGTCGTCTGCAAATAAAGCTAATTTGTATTCTTGCTGGCCTATTTCTACTCCTTTTATATCTGGATTCTGTCTAATGGCTGTTGCCCGGGGTTCCATTGATAATACAAAAAGCAAAGGGGAGAAAGGGCAACCTTGACGGGTGCCATTTGTGATATAAAAGTTTTCTGATATGGAGCTGTTGACATATACATTAGCAGAAGGATTACTATACAGTGCTTCAATGCCTGAGTGTATATGTCCCACTATGCCAAATTCTTCTAATACTCTAAAAGAATATTCCCAATTTACACAATCAAATGCTTTTTCTGCATCTATAGTAAGAAAAATAGATGGGGTTTTAGTCTTTTCACAGGTTTGAAGTAATTATATAATCCTTCTGGTATTGTCTGGTCCTTGTCTGCCTGATAAAAAGCCTACTTGATCTTTATGGATAAGTTCTGGTAATATGTTTTGGAACCTGCTTGCTATTATTTTGTCATATATCTTAACATCTACATTTAGTAGGGATATGGGTCTATCGTTTTTTACTACTGAATTGTCTTTACCAGGTTTGGGGATGTTTACAATAGTTGCTCTCAACATATCTTTTGGAAATTTCCCTGTGGTAAATGCTAAGTTGTATATTTTATGAAGGTATGGGAGTAGTATTGGTGCAAATTTTTTATAGTATTCAGCAGTAAAGCAATCGGGGCCAGGAGATTTCTGATTAGGGGGTGAGCATAAAGCTTTGGATATCTCTATTGGGTATATTGGGAGGTTTAAGTTGTTGAATTGTTCTAATTTAATTTTTGTTAGGTTGAGTTTCTTTAAAAATTCTGAGATTTCTAGTAGGGATGAGCAAACCCGAACTGTATAGTTCGGGTTCGTACCGAATTTTGGGGTGTCCGTGACACGGACCCGAACCCGAACATTTTCGTAAAAGTCCGTGTTCGGGTTCGGTGTTCGGCGCTTTCTTGGCGCTTTTTGAAAGGCTGCAAAGCAGCCAATCAACAAGCGTCATACTACTTGGCCCAAGAGGCCATCACAGCCATGCCTACTATTGGCATGGCTGTGATTGGCCAGTGCACCATGTGACCCAGCCTCTATTTAAGCTGGAGTCACGTAGCGCCGCACGTCACTCTGCTATGATCAGTATAGGGAGAGGTTGCAGCTGCGACGTTAGGGCGAGATTAGGCAGATTAACTCCTCCAAAAGACTTGATTCTGTGATCAATCTGCAGCTGTGGATCATTGAAGTGCTATTATTGACTTGCTCACTTTTTTGAGGCTGCCCAGAGCGTTTTTAGATCACTTTTTTTCCGGGGTGATCGGCGGCCATTTTGTGACTTGTGGTGCGCCAGCACGAGCTATCACCAAGTGTATTTAACCATCGATAGTGTGGTTATTTTGTGCTATATCCTACATCACCTGCAGGCTGAGCCTGTGTCACCCAAGTGCATTTAACCATCAACAGTCTGATTATTTTTTGGCCATATACTACATCAGCTGCAGGCTGAGCCTGTGTCACCCAAGTGTATTTAACCATCGATAGTGTGGTTATTTTGTGCTATATCCTACATCAGCTGCAGGCTGAGCCTGTGTCACCCAAGTGCATTTAACCATCAACAGTCTGATTATTTTTTGGCCATATACTACATCTGGTGCAGGCTGAGCCTGTGTCATCCAAGTGCATTTAAACATCAACAGTCTGATTATTTTTTGGCCATATACTACATCTGGTGCAGGCTGAGCCTGTGTCACCCAAGTGCATTTAACCATCAACAGTGTGGTTATTTTTTGGCCATATATTACATCAGGGGCAAGTTGAGCCTGTCACCCAGCGCCTAAAAAATAGACCTGACATTTCTATTCAACCAAATCTGCACAGTTTTAGCTGGTCAAGTTATTTGTAGTGACCGTAAAAGCAGACTTTTTGTTCTGGGTTGAAAAAGCATTCCCAAATTTGCCATTCAGAAAATAACTAGTTTGTGGTATTTGAGGCCTACTTGAAATCTATCCCAAAAATAAAATCTTACATTGAAGGTATTGATAGTGTGATTCAGAAAAACCTAAGACACACGCTAGCGTGCTGATAGAAGTGTCATTCTGTGATTAAACCTATAACTGTCACACAGCGCAAAAAAAAAACAGGTCTCACATCTCTATTCAACCAAATCTGCACAGTTTTAGCTGGTCAAGTTATTTGTAGTGACCGTAAAAGCCGACTTTTTGTTCTGGGTTGAAAAAGCATTCCCAAATTTGCCATTTAGAAAATAA
>NC_053392.1:16746457-16817364 GCF_905171765.1 Bufo bufo | reverse complement strand
CACTGATAGATGGATCGGATCCGTAAAAATCATACGGACGTCTGAATGGAGCCTTACAGGGGAGTGATCAATGACGGAGGTGATCACCCCATATAGACTCCCTGATCACCCCCCTGTCATTGATCACACCCCTGTCATTGATCACACCCCTGTAAGGCTCCATTCAGAGGTCCGTATGAATTTTACGGATCCACTGATAGATGGATCGGATCCGTAAAAATCATACGGACGTCTGAATGGAGCCTTACAGGGGAGTGATCAATGATGGGGGTGATCACCCCATATAGACTCCCTGATCACCCCCCTGTCACTGATCACCCCCCTGTCATTGATCACCCCCCTGTAAGGCTGCATTCAGATGTCCGTATGATTTTTACGGATCCACTGATACATGGATCGGATCCGCAAAACACATACGGACATCTGAATGGAGGCTTACAGGGGAGTGATCACCCCATATAGACTCCCTGATCACCCCCCTGTCATTGATCACTCCCCTGTAAGGTTGCATTCAGATGTCCGTATGATTTTGACGGATCCACTGATACATGGATCGGATCCGCAAAACACATACGGACATCTGAATGGAGCCTTACAGGGGAGTGATCACGCCATATAGACTCCCTGATCACCACCCTGTCATTGATCACCCCCCTGTCATTGATCACGCCCCTGTAAGGCTGCATTCAGATGTCCGTATGATTTTTACGGATCCATTGATACATGGATCGGATCCGCAAAACACATACGACATCTGAATGAAGCCTTATAGGGGGGTGATCAATGACAGGGGGGTGATCACCCCATACAGACTCCCTGATCACCCCCCTGTCATTGATCACCCCCCTGTCATTGATCACCCCCCTGTAAGTCTGCATTCAGATGTCCGTATGATTTTTACGGATCCACTGATACATGGATCGGATCCGCAAAACACATACGGACATTTGAATGAAGCCTTATAGGGGGGTGATCAATGACAGGGGGGTAATCACCCCATATAGACTTCCTGATCACCCCCCTGTCATTGATCACCCCCCTGTCATTGATCACCCCCCTGTCATTGATCACCCCCCTGTAAGGCTCCATTCAGACATTTTTTTGGCCCAAGTTAGCGGAAATTATTATTTTTTTTCTTACAAAGTCTCATATTCCACTAACTTGTGTCAAAAAATAAATTCTCACATGAACTCACCATACCCCTCACGGAATCCAAATGCGTAAAAATTTTTAGACATTTATATTCCAGACTTCTTCTCACACTTTAGGGCCCCTAGAATGCCAGGGCAGTATAAATACCCCACATGTGACCCCATTTCGGAAAGAAGACACCACAAGGTATTCCGTGAGGGGCATATTGAGTCCATGAAAGATTGAAATTTTTGTCCCAAGTTAGCGGAAAGGGAGACTTTGTGAGAAAAAAAAAATAAAATCTATTTCCGCTAACTTGTGCCAAAAAAAAAAAAATTCTATGAACTCGCCATGCCCCTCATTGAATACCTTGGGGTGTCTTCTTTCCAAAATGGGGTCACGTGTGGGGTATTTATACTGCCCTGGCATTCTAGGGGCCCTAAAGCGTGAGAAGAAGTCTGGGATCCAAATGTCTAAAAATGCCCTCATAAAATGAATGTGGGCCCCTTTGCGCATCTAGGCTGCAAAAAAGTGTCACACATGTGGTATCGCCGTATTCAGGAGAAGTTGGGCAATGTGTTTTGGGGTGTCATTTTACATATACCCATGCTGGGTGAGATAAATAGCTTGGTCAAATGCCAACTTTGTATAAAAAATGGGAAAAGTTGTCTTTTGCCGAGATATTTCTCTCACCCAGCATGAGTATATGTAAAAAGACACCCCAAAACACATTGCCCAACTTCTCCTGAATACGGCGATACCACATGTGTGACACTTTTTTGCAGCATAGGTGGGCAAAGGGGCCCACATTCCAAAGAGCACCTTTAGGATTTCACAGGTCATTTACCTACTTACCACACATTAGGGCCCCTGGAAAATGCCAGGGCAGTATAACTACCCCACAAGTGACCCCATTTTGGAAAGAAGACACCCTAAGGTATTCCGTGAGGGGCATGGCAAGTTCCTAGAATTTTTTATTTTTTGTCACAAGTTAGTGGAAAATGATGATTTTTTTTTTTTTTTTTTTCCTTACAAAGTCTCATATTCCACTAACTTGTGACAAAAAATAAAAACTTCCATGAACTCACTATGCCCATAAGCGTTTACCTTGGGGTGTCTTCTTTCCAAAATGGGGTCACTTGTGGGGTAGTTATACTGCCCTGGCATTCTAGGGGCCCAAATGTGTGGTAAGTTGTTTGAAATCAAAATCTGTAAAAATTGCCCGGTGAAATCCAAAAGGTGCTCTTTGGAATATGGGCCCCTTTGCCCACCTAGGCTGCAAAAAAGTGTCACACATGTGGTATCTCCGTACTCAGGAGAAGTTGGGGAATGTGTTTTGGGGTGTCATTTTACATATACCCATGCTGGGTGAGTTAAATATCTTGGTCAAATGCCAACTTTGTATAAAAAAATGGGAAAAGTTGTTTTTTGACAATATATTTCTCTCACCCAGCATGGGTATATGTAAAATGACACCCCAAAACACATTCCCCAACTTCTCCTGAGTATGGAGATACCACATGTGTGACACTTTTTTGCAGCCTAGGTGGGCAAAGGCGCCCATATTCCAAAGAGCACCTTTCGGATTTCACCGGGCAATTTTTACAGATTTTGATTTCAAACAACTTACCACACATTTGGGCCCCTAGAATGCCAGGGCAGTATAACTACCCCACAAGTGACCCCATTTTAGATAGAAGACACCCCAAGGTATTCGCTGATGGGCATAGTGAGTTCATGGAAGTTTTTATTTTTTGTCACAAGTTAGTGGAATATGAGACTTTGTAAGAAAAAAAAAATCATAATTTTCCACTAACTTGTGACAAAAAATAAAAATTTCTAGGAACTCGCCATGCCCCTCACGGAATACCTTGGGGTGTCTTCTTTCCAAAATGGGGTCACTTGTGGGGTAGTTATACTGCCCTGGCATTCTAGGGGCCCAAATGTTTGGTAAGTTGTTTGAAATCAAAATCTGTAAAAATTGGCCGGTGAAATCCGAAAGGTGCTCTTTGGAATATGGGCCCCTTTGCCCACCTAGGCTGCAAAAAAGTGTCACACATGTGGTATCTCCGTACTCAGGAGAAGTTGGGGAATGTGTTTTGGGGTGTCATTTTACATATACCCATGCTGGGTGAGAGAAATATCTTGGCAAAAGACAACTTTTCCCATTTTTTTATACAAAGTTAGCATTTGACCAAGATATTTATCTCACCCAGCATAGGTATATGTAAAATGACACCCCAAAACACATTCCCCAACTTCTCCTGAGTACGGAGATACCACATGTGTGACACTTTTTTGCAGCCTAGGTGGGCAAAGGGGCCCATATTCCAAAGAGCACCTTTCGGATTTCACCGGCCAATTTTTACAGATTTTGATTTCAAACAACTTACCACACATTTGGGCCCCTAGAATGCCAGGGCAGTATAACTACCCCACAAGTGACCCCATTTTGGAAAGAAGACACCCCAAGGTATTCGCTGATGGGCATAGTGAGTTCATGGAAGTTTTTATTTTTTGTCACAAGTTAGTGGAATATGAGACTTTGTAAGAAAAAAAAAAATTATCATTTTCCACTAACTTGTGACAAAAAATAAAAAGTTCTATGAACTCACTATGCCCATCAGTGAATACCTTAGGGTTTCTACTTTCCGAAATGGGGTCATTTGTGGGGTGTTTGTACTGTCTGGGCATTGTAGAACCTCAGGAAACATGACAGGTGCTCAGAAAGTCAGAGCTGCTTCAAAAAGCGGAAATTCACATTTTTGGCCATAGTTTGTAAACGTTATAACTTTTACCCAAACCATTTTTTTTTACCCAAACATTTTTTTTTTATCAAAGACATGTAGATCAATAAATTTAGAAAAAAATTTATATATGGATGTCGTTTTTTTTGCAAAATTTTACACCTGAAAGTGAAAAATGTCATTTTTTTGCAAAAAAATCGTTAAATTTCGATTAATAACAAAAAAAGTAAAAATGTCAGCAGCAATGAAATACCACCAAATGAAAGCTCTATTAGTGAGAAGAAAAGGAGGTAAAATTCATTTGGGTGGTAAGTTGCATGACCGAGCAATAAACGGTGAAAGTAGTGTAGGTCAGAAGTGTAAAAAGTGGCCTGGTCTTTAAGGGTGTTTAAGCCCTGGGGGCTGAGGTGGCTAAATAGATTGACCAGCCACAGCAGTAACAACAGATTTAGCTGAATATAAATTGTAGGCCTATTATTTAGGTGCTGGATGACAGGTATACGTTTACGGACAGAATTAGACTTGGAGATGCACGGTAGCGTTTGAAGTTATTGAGAATGACCCTATCCGCACCTTCAATCTTATATACCCTTTTATGGATAGATTTAAACTTGGCCTGATACAGCAGAAACCATTGATTTAGGGAATTGCTAAGTTGGGAATTGTATTTCAACCCAGAACAAAAACTGTGCTTTGGTGGACACTAAATAACTTTACCAGCCACAGCAGTAAACACAGATTTAGGTGAATATAAATTGTAGGCCTAGTATTTAGGCGCTGGATGACAGGTATCCCTTTTACGGACAGAATTTGACTTGGAAATGCACGGTAGCGTGTGAAGTTATTGAGGATGACCCTATCCGCACCTTCAATCTAATATATCCTTTTATGGATAGATTTAACCTTGGCCTGATAGAGCAGAAACCACAAATTTAGGGAATTACTAAGTTGGGAATCGTATTTCAACCCAGAACAAAAACTGTGCTTTGGCAGACAGCAGACAGTATTACAATTGGCTAGCCACAGCTGAAACACCAGATTTAGGGTACTGCTATTTTGACAATTGTATTTTACCCCTCAATAAAATAGCAAGCACAGCCAAGCCCCTGATGTAGGATATAGCAAAAAACAACAACACACTATTGATGGTTAAAAATGGACTTGGCGGCAGCTTGTGCTGGCGCACCACAAGACACAGAATGGCCGCTGATCACCCCAGAAAAAAGTGACTGAAAAACTCTCTGGGCAGCCTTAAAACAGTGAGCAATTGAATAGCAGAGGTTGTATGATACACAGCTGTATATCGATCACTTCAGTAAATAAATCCCTGCCTAATCTCGCCCTAACAGCAGCAGCTGCATCCTCTCCCTACACTGATCAGAGCAGAGTGACGTGCGGCGCTACGTGACTCCAGCTTAAATAGAGGCTGGGTCACATGCTGCACTGGCCAATCACAGCCATGCCAATAGTAGGCATGGCTGTGATGGCCTCTTGGGGCAAGTAGTATGACGCTTGTTGATTGGCTGATTTGCAACCTTTCAAAAAGCGCCAAGAAAGCGCCGAACACCGAACCCGGACTTTTACGAAAATGTTCGGGTTCGGGTCCGTGTCACGGACACCCCAAAATTCGGTACGAACCCGAACTATACAGTTCGGGTTCGCTCATCTCTACTTATAATCCCTATACACTACTTATAATCCCTATACACTATACAATCACTATACAATCCCTATATCCCTATACTGAACTTGGGTCAATAATGGCATCTGAGAATGTAGATTTAGTGGCTGTTACGGAGACATGGTTTAATGAAAGAAATGACTGGGACATAACCATACCAGGGTACTCTTTATACAGAAGAGACAGAGAAGGCAAGAAAGGAGGAGGCGTGGCCCTGTATGTGAAAGATAGCATTAAATCTAACCTAAAACAAGTTGGTGAGGCCAACATAGAGTCAGTTTGGGTTACGTTGCAGTTTGCTAACCATGCAGTAACTCGTGTAGGTGTGATATATAGACCACCTGGTCAAGTTAAAGAACTAGATGATCTACTAGTTGAAGAAATAGCTAAAATGACAATGAAAGGAGAAGTTATCATTATGGGAGATTTCAATCTTCCAGATATAAACTGGAAAACCAAAATAGCAAGTTCTACCAGGAGTACAGATATTCTAAATTCCCTACTGGGGTTATCTGTACAACAAGTGGTTGAGGAGCCAACCCGGAGGGAGGCCATTTTGGATTTGGTATTCACAAATGGGGATTCGGTATATGATGTCATTGTAGGCGAAACCTTGGGATCTAGTGATCACCAGTCAGTGTGGTTTAATATAAGAACTGTGAAAGAGTCCCACCACACAAAAACAAAAGTTTTAGATTTTAGAAAAACAGACTTTTCAAAAATGAAATTAGTCATAAATGAGTCCTTATCAGACTGGAACGGATTACATGGAGTCCAGGAGAAATGGGACTACTTAAAAGGTGCATTATTGAAGGCAACAGAAAATTGCATTAGACTTGTCAGTAAAAGCAAAAAAAGGAAGAGACCACTGTGGTACTCAGCAGAAGTGGCCCAAATCATTAAAAATAAAAAGCTAGCATTTTGTAATTATAAAAAAACCCAGAGCAATGAAGATAAGGAAATCTACAAGATTAGGCAGAGAGAGGCCAAGCAAGTTATAAGAACTTCTAAAGCGCAGGCAGAAGAAAAACTAGCTCAGTCTATGAAAAAAGGGGATAAGACATTCTTCAGATATATAAATGAAAAAAGGAAATTAAAACAAGGAATAACTAAATTAAAAACAAAGGACGGAAGGTATGTAGAAGAGAATAAAGGGCTAGCCGACTGCATTAATGAATACTTCTGTTCAGTTTTTACAAAAGAAAAAGGAGAAGGACCTCCACTAGAAAGGATGACTAATAAATCGTTTGATGCATGTATCTTTACAGAGGAAGATGTTCTAAGTTTGCTGTCTAAGGTGAAGACAAATAAGTCACAGGGGCCTGATGAGATACACCCAAAATTATTAAAAGAGCTTAGTGGTGAGCTGGCAAAACCGCTAACAGATATATTTAACCAATCATTAGTAACAGGAGTCGTCCCGGAAGATTGGAAATTGGCTAATGTCGTGCCCATTCACAAGAAAGGTAGTCGGGAGGAATCGAGCAACTATAGACCAGTGAGTCTGACATCAATAGTAGGCAAATTAATGGAAACCCTATTAAAGGATAGGATTGTGGAACATCTAAAATCCCATGGATTGCAAGATGAAAAACAACATGGGTTTACTTCAGGGAGATCATGTCAAACAAATCTTATAGATTTTTTTGACTGGGTGACTAAAATAATAGACGGTGGAGGTGCAGTAGACATCGCATATCTAGATTTTAGTAAGGCTTTTGACACTGTCCCACATAGAAGACTTATCAATAAACTGCAGTCATTGAGCATGGACTCCCATATTGTTGAGTGGATTAGGCAGTGGCTGAGTGACAGACAACAGAGGGTGGTAGTCAATGGAGAACATTCAAAACAAGATCATGTTACCAGTGGGGTTCCACAGGGATCTGTACTGGGACCAATTTTGTTTAATATCTTCATAAGTGATATTGCAAAAGGCCTCGATGGTAAGGTTTGTCTTTTTGCTGATGACACAAAGATATGTAACAGGGTTGATGTTCCTGGAGGGAAACGCCAAATGGAAAAGGATTTAGGAAAACTAGAAGAATGGTCAGAACTCTGGCAACTGAAATTTAATGTGGATAAGTGCAAGATAATGCACCTGGGGCGTAAAAACCCAAGGGCAGAATATAGAATATTTGACACAGTCCTGACATCAGTATCTGAGGAAAGGGATTTAGGAGTAATTATTTCAGAAGACTTAAAGGTGGGAAGACAATGTAATAGAGCAGCACGAAATGCCAGCAGAATGCTTGGATGTATAGGGAGAGGTATAAGCAGTAGAAAGAGTGAAGTGCTTATGCCTCTGTACAGAACACTGGTGAGACCTCACTTGGAGTATTGTGCGCAGTACTGGAGGCCATATCTCCAGAAGGATATAGATACTCTAGAGAGAGTTCAGAGAAGAGCTACTAAACTAGTACATGGATTGCAGGATAAAACTTACCAGGAAAGGTTAAAGGACCTTAATATGTATAGCTTGGAAGAAAGAAGAGACAGAGGGGATATGATAGAAACTTTTAAATACATAAAGGGAATCAACTCGGTAAAGGAGGAGAGCATATTTATAAGAAGAAAAACTACCACAAGAGGACACAGTTTTAAATTAGAGGGGCAAAGGTTTAAAAGTAATATAAGGAAGTATTACTTTACTGAGAGAGTAGTGGATGCATGGAATAGCCTTCCTGCAGAAGTGGTAGCTGCAAATACAGTGAAGGGGTTTAAGCATGCATGGGATAGGCATAAGGCTATCCTTCATATAAGATAGGGCCAGGGACTATTCATAGGATTCAGATATATTGGGCAGACTAGATGGGCCAAATGGTTCTTATCTGCCGACACATTCTATACAGCGATTTATGCATACATACTGTAATTAATCATTTTCGTTCAGCAGATTCTGTTAAAAACTTACTTTTAAAATATGCAAATTACCTTGCTACCAGCAAGTAGGGCGGCTACTTGCTGGTAGCAGCCGCATCCTCCTATCCTAAAGACGCCCCGTCCGCATGTTGATTGAAAGGGCCAGCGGACGGGATCTTTCTCTGCTGGCCCTGTTTGCATTCAAAATCTGGCGCCTGCGCCGTACCTGTCTTCAGTCGGCGCAGGCGCACTGAACGGAGGGCGCTCGCTCGGCCGCTCCTTCTTCAATGCGCCTGCGTCGGGTGCAGATTTGACGTCATCGGCGCATGCGCATTGAGGATGGAGCGGCCGAGCGAGCGTCCGCCTCTCAGTGCGCCTGCGCCGACTGAATACCGTTACGGTGCAGGCGCGATATTTTGAATGCAAACAGGGCCAACCAGAGAAAGATCCCGTCTGCTGGCCCTGTCAATCAACATGTGGAGGGGGCGTCTTTAGGGTAGGAGGATGCGGCTGCTACCAGCAAGTTCGGGTTCGCTCATCCCTAGTCACATACTTTTTCCACCTGCACTGTGAATGTTTACATGGTGTGTTCAATAAAAACATGGTAACATATAATTATTTGTGTGTTATTAGTTTAAGCAGACTGTGATTGTCTATTGTTGTGACTTAGATGAAGATCAGATCACATTTTATGACCTATTTGTCCAGAAATCCATATCATTTCAAAGGGTTCACATACTTTTTCTTGCAACTGTATCTTAAAGTTTGGTACGAACCCGAACTTTACAGTTCGGGTTTGCTCAACCCTAAACATAACACATAGTTGATTTAACAAAATCATTTTGCAGACTCCTCACTCCAAATTAAAACTTCTCCTTGAGAAAAAGATCCCTGGTGTGTTGCATCAAAGATTTGCACAATGGTTGTTGTCTTTGTCATCAAAGCAAATTGAAATTGATCACAAGGCCAAGTATGCACTTCCCCAACTAATGCAGTATGAAAGAAAAGCCCATGAATGTTTAGACACATTTCATGAACCATATCCTTCTCTCTTTAGGAGAAAGGCAGAGAACATTGAAGAACCAGTGTTCGTTGATGGTTCCAGATACTGTTCAGGGGAAAATACTATTCAGGTTATGCTATATGGTATCCTGAAAGGGGATATGCAGTTCAGCATAGGCTGCCAGGACCTTATTCAGCTCAGAGAGCAGTTAGAAGCTGTCAAGACTGTATTGACAATTGATGAGAAAGAAAACAATAATCCCTTGGTCATTTATAGTGACAGCTCATATGTCATGAGTAGTGATGAGCGGCAGGGGCAATATTCGAATTTGCGATATTTCGCAAATATTTTGTCGAATATTCGTCATATATTCGCAAATTCGAGATTATATTCTTGATTGCGAAAATCGGCAATGTATTATTCGCGTAATGAGCGCAAAGTATCGGTGTGGTTCACTTATGCTAAATTTTTTCAAGCTGGTATAAGCTTCCTGAGGCTGGAGAAAATGGTTGACACGGCAGAACATTAGAATAGCTTTATAGGCAGATAGAGTGCTCCAATATATTTGCGCTTGCAAATTTTCGGCAATTAATGATGCGCATATTTTTTCGCATTACGTGCAACTTGTATAGTAAGGGGCAGTCAACTTTTCTATTGGTTGCTAGGGATGTTGCTAAGCTGTGACAAAGCCTTCTCATTGGCCCACAAGCTAGAAGACAGGAGGGATGATCACCTGATGTGTACTGTGTTAAAAAAAAAAAAAAATATTCGTCATTACGAATATATAGCACTATGTTCTAAATATTCTCGAATTCTCGAAGTGCCGATATTCGCGATAAAAAGATCAACACTAGTCGAGAGATCACTGACAGACTATTTGCCAGTGTGGGAGAAAAGAGGTTTTGTAGATTCCTCTAACAAGCTCCTGGTTCATAGTGATACTCTCAAGGAATTATTTAAGTTAGCTGCTAAAAATCCTAATGGCTATGCTGTAGTCAAAGTCCCAGCACATAAGAAAGGCAAACATATGCTAGTTCTTGGAAACAACACTGTAGATACATTGGCTAAGGAAGCAGCTATGACCGGAGAGTTGGAGGGAGAAACAGAATCTTTGAAAGCTTTACCAGTTAGGAAAAGAGACACGCATTTGTCTTCTTTTGCAGAAGAACAAGTGAAGAATTCGTCCCTTGCTGCTTCTCAGGTTGATCCAAAACCTCCCTTTGTTTGTGAAAACAGGGTTTTGTGTCATGACTGTAAGGGAGAATTGCGTCCTGTTGTCCCAAAACACTTACAAATTGAATTCACCAAATACAATCATGAGAGTTTAGGTCATTTGAGTCAGGAAAAATTGTTAGGAGTACTCAAAGAGAGATTTTACTGGGACAAAATGGAGAAGACCTTCCAAGATGTTGTTCAGTCATGTCTCATTTGTGCTCAAGTCAACCCACGATCTAAAGGACAAAAGCCTCCACTTTTACGAATTGCACCTGCAGATGGTCCTTGATCTACATTACAGATAGACTATATAGGTCCTCTACCTACAGGTAAACATGGACTCAGGTATGCATTAATGGTGGTGGATGTCATTTTACAGGTAAAAGCATGCAAACAATTTGCGCTATTCTAGGAGTACAACAACAGTTCCATGTTTCGTATCACCCACAATCTGAAGGCATTGTGGAAAGAATGAACAGAACAATTAAGACAAGGATTACAAAACTGTTATTAGATAAAGGGAATTACATGGGTTGATGCAGTACCCTTTGTAAGGAACTGTTTCCTCTACGACACAATATACCCAATTTGAATTGATGACTGGAAGAACAATGCAATTAATTTTCCTAAACAAACCATTCTTGTCTACTTCTCAAAAAAATGCAATAGCAAGGTCCAGATGGTTACAGTTATTTCAGGAGAATTAAAGTACAATTCTTCCTTATGCTGCATCCAAAATGAAACGCATCATACCACCTCACTCTTCTAAATTTGTGAAAGGTGCTTTTGTAATAATTAAGACCTTCAGGAAGAGTGGACTTTGGGAAAGTAACTGGGAAGGTCCCCTTTGAAATAATTGACACTATCGGACAAGTAATGATTTTGGTTCAAAGATCAACGAATGCTTTAAAGAATATTAGCAGACAACAAAAATTGTGGGTACATGTTGATCAATTGTATGTACCAAAATAATGATACTGCTTTTCTTCATAGGAAATGAAACTCTTCATGGAACACGTAATCTATAACAAACAAAGATGTCTTCAGAAAAGCTGTTTCATGATGGGAGTGTCATTTTTGATGATGATGTTCGCAATTGCTACATTCGCAGAATTCCTTCATGATAACCAGAGTGACCATGACAAAGAGACTTCAATCCTTGCACGAAGAAGAAGAGGATTTAGTCTTGAGAATTTTTCTGGAAGAACAAATTCAGGATAATTCCAGAGACATTTCCGGAAGTCTTTGTATGGGTTATGGCGCTAACTGTTGTATTGAATTATATTTGAGTCATGATACACACATTGAATTACATGCAACAGCGAGACCCAAACCAAAGTTCCCTCAATTACTTTTTCACTCACACATAACAAACAGGTACATGGGAGTGTACATGGATAGATGTATTATATTAGAGTATCATGATAAAAGGAAATATGTCTGCTACATGGTCTGGAGATCTCACAAATGATATGATATCATTAGGAAGAGTGGGAAAATTTCAAGAGGAAATTTGGTTTCTAACCCAGAATTACGTAAAAATAATGGATCCATCAATCCTTCCCATAAGAGGAAAGGTTGCTGAAGATTGGGTGGAAAATTGGAGATTCCAAATAATTAGGGAACCCGATGAAGTTAATATAACCATTAATTTCATAGGTACAAATGTTATTAATCCTGAAGTTCAAATCACTCCAACATTGGTGAATATTAAGGAAGGAACAGATCCATTATATTTAAAATTCAACACAAGATTAGAGATTCCTTCTGAATCAGTGGTAAAAAAGGAGAGGTATTTTTAGGTAGTTTCTCCAATAATTCCAACTAATGTGATTCATAGAGGTCAATTTAGGAATGTGAAATGGTTTGATAAAAAGTTTATATTTTATCAAGGCCATTAATCTCCCAAAGATTCAGGAATTTATCAGTGTTGCATATTAACTATAAACAATCATAAACAATGTGAAACTGTAAATGTCACTGTGTGGTCGCCGACAGAAAATATTTGTACCAAGGTTAAATTTGAACCATCTAGTCCTTTCCAGACTAAATCACTTCCAGTCCAAGCCTCTTTTCAGAAATGGTAAATATGTCACCATAATTTGGACATTTAATATATCCAACTGGAAAATATCCTCAAAGTATCCTCAATGTGGAAAACATATTGCTAACATGGAGCAAGGTTTAGAATGATGGTTCAAGAAGAGTATTTCAAAGCAAACCAGAACTAAAAGAGGTACAGTATAGGTACCTTTGGAAGCTTGGTCAAAACAATGAATATAAATTTATTAGAATCAGATTTAAAAACCATAGGTTATCTGGGAAAGAAAGGAATTAAAGTCCAGAAAAGTCTAAACCAGATTTTGGAATAAATGATTGTTAATTCTGTAGTTGTTTTAGGATCTTCTGTTTCACATCTTCAATATGTTACTTTAGGTTTGATCAGAAGTGAACAAGAGTCAGAAGTGGCCAGGGCATGTATAAAAATCCAAATAGAATATTCTACAAATTTAAAAATGATCGCTCAGGCTTTCCAAAGTGGAATTACTCCACTTGGTATACTGGAAAATGTTCCTATGGAATACAATTATAGTATGAGACACATTGATTTATGGGTAAATAAGTGGTTAGGATGTAATGAGAACACATGTACAAGCATTTTCACAGACTCAAAGTTGAGGAAAGCGCTGATGCGGGAGATGTTTTTGAGTTGAAGGCGGCAGGTGGTGGAAAGATCTTGGATGTGCGGTCTGAAGGAGAGGGCAGAATCCAAGGTCACTCCAAGGCAGTGGACTTGGTTGACAGGGCAGAGTGTGCAGCCATTGATCGTGATAGATAGGTCTGTTGGGGGGTTGAGCAAGATTGAGGAAAGATAATGAATTCTGTTTTATCCATGGTAAGTTTTAGAAAGTGACAGGAGAAGAAGTAGGATATGGAAGATAGGCATTGTGGGATTCTGGATAGTAAGGTGGAGATGTCTGGACCAGAGAGGTAGATTTGTGTGCCATCAGCATAAAAGTGATAATGTTATCTATCAAATTTTTATTATTTATAGGTTTAGGAAAACATATAGCAATATAAAGAAAGAAATTAATAAGGGAGACAACATTTGAAGAGAAATGTTAAAAATAACTCAGTATTCCAATTCTTGTAAAAATCTTTTTATTAAATTTTTTCATTTTAAACGCATCACAATTGTAACATTTGAATAGGAAGAATGAAAGAAAAGACATTCTTCCAAGCAATTAGTACATAATCACTTAGTATAATTTTCAGTATAGTTTCATAGTAATTACGAGAATCATGTGTGTATAATGGAATTTAACTAACAATATACTTTATTCTTTATATACCTCATGTAATCATAATATCTTTGTTGAAAGTATTAACTTGTAGCACCTTTTACTAGCAATACAGCTGTGAATGTTGATTAAATCTAAAGATTAGTGACAATATAAGTGTGCCTTTTATTAACATAGTGTTATATAGCATATTGTATAATGGTTCAAAAAGAATAAGTTAAATGGTCTCTCAATCAAACTTAGTCATTAACATGTTCATATTTAACTATGAAAAAATGGTATTATAATTGCAATTACATACAATATTAAAAATTGGTATATTGTGATTAAACTAAAACAATATAGGAACATTATAACAGAAAAGTTAACATAACAGTGCAGGATCGTCCTTTAATTTCTCATAGTTGTGAACTATAGAACGTGCTATCCATCCATTTATCCCACCTGAGGTGGAAAGTGGGGACTTTATTTTGAACACGGGCAATAACCTTTTCAAATGAACAGGTGTTATTAACTATTTGCCAGACTTCCTTAATGTGGGGAGTATCCTTGGATTTCCAATGTCTAGTAATAACTAATTTAGTAGCCATAACAATGTGCGCTATAATTGACTTAGAATCTTCAGGGAAATCATTCAGACCTATTAAGAATAATGCAAGTTGTGGTGATAGATTAATTCGATATCTCAGGATAGATCTAATAAGTGTCTTTGCTGCTTCCCATAAGGGTTGTATTGTTTTGCATTCCCAAAGTGTGTGTATTAATGTGCCTTTTACTCCACATTGTCTCCAGCAAGTATCTGAAGTATCTGGAAAGATTAAATGTAATTTACTAGGAGTATAATACCATCTAAGGTATGTTTTAATAATCAGGGCCTCTCTATGGGTAGTGCTGTTGAAATATTTGTAGGTGTTTGAGAATGCATTGTGCCATTCTTGTAAGTCTATCTTGAGTTGAAGGTCACTTTCCCATTTTTCTGTATAACTATTTGTGGAAAAATTTTGTGATTCAGCTAATTCATTGCAGAATGTCGTAATACCCCTAGATTTCTTAAACAATTTAGAGATCAAGGTCATACATGGTAGTTTTTTCTTTTCTGATATTTTATGTCTGTTAATAAAATCTCTTATATTTAAGAATCTGTAAAAGTCATCATTTCCAAGTTTAAATTTTGATTTGAAATTTGAAAAAGACGTGAGTATGCCTTCCTCAAAAAAATATTGGAGGGAGTTAATACCCAAGAGCTTCCAGTTTAGTGTTGGAACAATGGCGACCTGATCTTGTATGAATTCTAGTGTGGAATCAGTCATAGGGCAATATAATTTTCCTTTCCGTTGTTTAAGGAACCACTTCCAGGTTTCATCTGATGTTGTTATAACATTAATTGGGGGAGGAGGGGGAGAAAAACCCCAGATGTATGCTAATAATCTGGTTCTCATTGTAGTAAGTCTACATAGATCTTTTTCAATCTGTACCCATAGTTTGCTGGGATTGTCAGACCACCAATGTGAGAGTTGGTCTATAAGTGCTGAGAAATAGTAATTTTGAATATGAGGGACTCCCAGGCCTCCTTTTTTATGATGTCTCGTAGTGGTTTTAAAGGCAACTCTGGGTTTTTTATCACCCCAGATGAATGATTTAAGTTTAGCATTTACTGATGTAAAATATGACTTTGGAATGTCAATTGGTAGTGATCTGAAGAGGTATAAAAGCTTTGGCAGAAGCAACATTTTATATGCCGCTATTCTGCCCAGCCAAGAGATCATATTTTTAGAGAAATCAGCTATATCTTTCTCAATCTCGGTGGCTATTCTGGGGTAGTTTGTCTCGAAGAGTTTTGAAGAGGGATGTGACACCTGAATGCCCAAATATGTGATTTCAGTCTTTTGCCAATCTAATTTGTGAATAGTCTGGAGTTTGCTTAAGAGGGTTGGGTTTATATTCAATGGTAGGGCTTGGGATTTATCATGGTTAATTTTGTAATAGGACATGTTGCTAAAATTTAGGGTAGTGTCAAGGAAGGCTTTCAATGAAGGTTGTGGATTTGTGAGGGTTAATATCATGTCATCTGCAAATAAAGCTAATTTGTATTCTTGCTGGCCTATTTCTACTCCTTTTATATCTGGATTCTGTCTAATGGCTGTTGCCCGGGGTTCCATTGATAATACAAAAAGCAAAGGGGAGAAAGGGCAACCTTGACGGGTGCCATTTGTGATATTAAAGTTTTCTGATATGGAGCTGTTGACATATACATTAGCAGAAGGATTACTATACAGTGCTTCAATGCCTGAGTGTATATGTCCCACTATGCCAAATTCTTTTAATACTCTAAAAGCATATTCCCAATTTATACGATCGAATGCTTTTTCTGCATCTATAGTAAGAAAAATAGATGGGGTTTTAGTCTTTTCACAGGTTTGAAGTAATGATATAATCCTTCTGGTATTGTCTGGTCCTTGTCTGCCTGACAAAAAGCCTACTTGATCTTTATGGATCAGTTCTGGTAATATGTTTTGGAACCTGCTTGCTATTATTTTGGCATATATCTTAACATCTACATTTAGTAGGGATATGGGTCTATAGTTTTTTACTTCCGAATTGTCTTTACCAGGTTTGGGGATGGTTACAATAGTTGCTCTCAACATATCTTTTGGAAATTTCCCTGTGGTAAATGCTAAGTTGTATATTTTATGAAGGTATGGGAGTAGTATTGGTGCAAATTTTTTATAGTATTCAGCAGTAAAGCCATCGGGCCAGGGGATTTCTGATTAGGGGATGAGCATAAAGCTTTGGATATCTCTATTGGGGAAATTGGGAGGTTTAAGTTGTTGAGTTGTTCTAATTTAATTTTTGTTAGGTTGAGTTTCTTTAAAAATTCTGAGATTTCTAGTTCTTTTGGGGATGAAGATAGAGCAGAGGCCAGATTATATAATCTTTCATAGTAATCTTTGAATGCGTTGGCAATATCTCTCGGAGCGAGTTTGACCTGTTTTGTGGTAGGATGGATAATTTTCCTGATTTTTGTTTTGTGTATTTTTGCCTTCAATCTTCTGGCCAATAATGCTCCTGATTTATTGTAATGAGAGTAATAATTAATCTTGGACTGTCTCAGGGATTTTTCATATTTGTATAAAAGTAGGTTATACAATTTAAATCTCATTTTTTTGTAATTCCGCTGTTGTGTGGTAAGATGGATTAGATTTATTTTGGGATTCTAGCTGTTTAATTATTTTAAGAGTTTCATTCATTTCTTTTTCTCTCAGTTTTTTAATATATGAGCCTAATGACATGAATGAGCCTCTTATTTTAGCTTTGTGGGCATTCCATATAATAAAAGGATCCATATCTGGGGTATCATTTATGTCAAAATAGTCTTTCAAATCTTTCTTAATTGATTCTGCTAATTTATTGTTGGTTAGAATGTATGGGTTGACTCTCCATATGTAGTCATTAATCTGGGATTGTGATATTGATATAGTGAGGTTAATTGGTGCATAATCAGTCCAAGTGATATTTCCGATTTTTGTTTTAAGTATAACGTCTATTAATGGTCTTTTTATCATAAAAAAGTCTATCCTTGAATAGGAATTGCACTTATGTGAAAAGTGCGTATAGTCTTTTTCACTAACATGTTGCAGTCTCCATATATCAAATAAGTTGCTTTGCTCTACCAAATTTTGAAAAGCAGAGTCTCTATATCTTCCACTATGTGTAGTGTCTAAAGTGGAATTAAGAACTGCATTAAAATCTCCACCAAGTATTAGATGACCTTTTTTCATAGAATTTATTTTTTTAATTACTTTCCTCAGAAATTCAGTCTGGCCAGTGTTGGGGGCATATATATTAGTCAGAGTGAGAAGTTTATTCTCAACTAAGGCCACAATAACAATAAATCTTCCTCCAGGATCAATGTATTGGTCTTGGATATCAATTGAGACAGAGTCCCTGAAAGCTACTAATACTCCTCTTTTCTTTTTTGTATAGGGTTAACAGCCAAACAAAACTCAATATTTATGGCCCTGATTCTGTAGTTTACAGAAACACCCCATATGTGGTCGTAAACCGCTGTACGGGCACACAGCAGGGCGCAGAAGGAAAGGAATGCCATACGGTTTTTGGAAGGCAGATTTTGCTAGGCTGTTTTTTTTACACCATGTCCCATTTGAAGCCCGGCTGATGCAACCCTAGAGTAGAAACTCCATAAAAGTGACCCTATCTAAGAAGCTACACCCCTCAAGGTATTAAAAACAGATTTTACAAACATTGTTAACCCTTTAGGTGTTCCACAAGAGTTATTGGCAAATGGATATGAAATTTCAGAATTTCAATTTTTTGGCAAATTTTCCATTTTAATCCATATTTCCCAGTAACAAAGCAAAGGTTAACAGCCAAACAAAACTCAATATTTATGGCCCTGATTCTGTAGTTTACAGAAACACCCCATATGTGGTCGTAAACTACTGTACGGGCACACGGCAGGGCGCAGAAGGAAAGGAATGCCATACGGTTTTTGGAAGGCAGATTTTGCTGGACTGTTTTTTTTTTACACCATGTCCCATTTGAAGCCCCCCTGATGCAACCCTAGAGTAGAAACTCCATAAAAGTGACCCCAGCTAAGAAACTACACCCCTCAAGGTATTAAAAACAGATTTTACAAACATTGTTAACCCTTTAGGTGTTCCACAAGAGTTATTGGCAAATGGATATGAAATTTCAGAATTTAAATTTTTGGGCAAATTTTCCATTTTAATCCATTTTTCCCAGTAACAAAGCAAAGGTTAACAGCCAAACAAAACTCAATATCTATGGCCCTGATTCTGTAGTTTACAGAAACACCCCATATGTGGTCGTAAACTACTGTACGGGCACACGGCAGGGCGCAGAAGGAAAGGAATGCCATACGGTTTTTGGAAGGCAGATTTTGCTGGACTTTTTTTTTTACACCATGTCCCATTTGAAGCCCCCCTGATGCACCCCTAGTGTAGAAACTCCAAAAAAGTGGCCCCATTTTAGAAACTACGGGATAGGGTGGCAGTATTGTTGGTACTAGTTTAGTGTACATATGATTTTTGGTCGCTCTATATTACACTTTTTGTGAGGCAAGATAACAAGAAATAGCTGTTTTGGCACCGTTTTTATTTTTTGTTATTTACAACATTCATCTGACAGGTTAGATCATGTGATATTTTTATAGACCAGGTTGTAACAGATGTGGCGATACCTAATATGTATACTTTTTTTATTTATGTAAGTTTTACACAATGATTTCTTTTTTGAAGCAAAATAAAACATGTTTTAGTGTTTCCATAGTCTGAGAGCCATAAATTTTTCAGTTTTTGGGCAATTACCTTGGGTAGGGTATGATTTTTGCGGGATGAGATGACGGTTTTATTGGCACTATTTTGGGGTGCGTGTGACTTTTTGATCGCTTGCTATTACACTTTTTGTGATGTAAGGGTGACAAAAAATGGTTTATTTAGCACAGTTTTTATTTTAAACTTTTTACGATGTTCATCTGAGGGGTTAGGTCATGTGATATTTTTATAGAGCCAGTCGATATGGACGCGGCGATACCTAATATGTATACTTTTTTTTATTTATGTAAGTTTTACACAATGATTTCATTTTTGAAGCCAAAAAAACATGTTTTAGTGTTTCCATAGTCTCAGAGTCATAATTTTTTCAGTTTTTGGGCGATTACCTTAGGTAGGGTATGATTTTTGCAGGATGAGATGATGGTTTTATTGGCACTATTTTGGGGTGTTTGTGACTTTTTGATCGCTTGCTATTACACTTTTTGTAAGGTAAGGTGACAAAAAATGGTTTATTTAGCACAGTTTTTATTTTTTATTTTTTACGGTGTTCATCTGAGGGGTTAGGTCTTGTGATATGCTTATAGAGTCGGTCAATACGAATGCGGCGATACATAATATGTATACTTTTTTTTTCCCCCTATGTTTTACCAATGTTTTTTAACTTTATTTGGGGAAAATAGCATTTTGTTTGTTTTTACTTGAAACTTAATTTTTTGGGGGAAAACTTTATTTTTTCAACTTTTTTTTTCACTTTCTTTTTTGTCCCACTTTGGGACTTGAACTTTGGGGGGTATATTCCTTTACAATGCATTCCAATACTTCTGTATTGGAATGCATTGGCTGTAGGAGTAATACTGTGTGTATTACTCATACAGCTTCCGGCCTGTGAGATCCAGGGGGCTGGATCTCACAGGCTCGTCACCGGAAGGCAGCGCGATGCCTTCCTTAGACATCGAGCTGCCTTCCATGCCATCGGGTCCCCCCAACAGGCGCATGGGGACCCGATGGCACCGCCCGCCGCCGCTGCAACAGTCGGTTAAAGCCGCAAACCGGCGATCGCCGATACGGGGGGGTCACATGACCCCCCCCGGCGTTGTGACAGGATGCCCGCTGAATGATTTCAGCGGGCATCCTGTTCCTATTAACCCCCGCCGCAATGTACTTTTAAAGTTAGGACGTACCGGTACGTCCTGAGTCCTTAAGGACTCGGCAAACATGGCGTACCGGTACGTCCTAAGTCCTTAAGGGGTTAAGATCAGTTGCACAAAGATCAAATGATATTTAATTATTATAGAACCCACAAATCCTTTGGTGAAAAATCTTGTCCATTCACCCGGATACAAAATCTTAATAACATCCAATCGCCTATGATAATTGGTGTTAACCCTATCCACAATACTCTCGTCAGAGCTTGGCTGGGATCCAGTTCTATGTCACGGATATCCGACTCAGCTGTCTAACAACTTCCGCTTAGGAATATTTAAACAGGTTCTTTCATTCTAAAGGACAGATCAAATATAATTTTAACCCTTCTATTGCAATAACACCAATTTAACTCTTGAGAATCCACTTGGGCAAAAGACTCAGAGAAGGTACCTTTGCTGCAGCTTGCGACCTCGTCTGATGGTTTTGCGCAAGTCCTCTTGTGGCGTTTGAATCGGAAATTACGCAAGCTGTCTGCCACACGTTGGGAGCCAATTTGTAATCGCTATTTTATGCGATTCGCTTCTACTTTGTGTGGCGCCAAATCAATTAGGATTATAATCAATGAAAAAGACCGGCACTCGCTGTTGATAATTCTTTCTTTGTATTTATTCAGTCACATGTACAGGCAATAAGTGACGCGTGCGTTTCGGTGCTGCCGCACCTTCCTCAGACTTATCCTCATACAAAGAACATTTCATGTTTAAATAGAGTGCCCAAACACAGAGAAATGAAATCACACAGAAAACCACACCCACCAATCAGTGTTAAAACAAAAACATATGAGTTCCTTTAAATTCACTTTAGTTTGTTCCTTACTTCTTTCTTCCTTCATTATGTTCGCTGTAAATAATATATAGAAAAAAATCCATTTATTTTCTTACAAAGGATATTTTTGTCCAAAAATTATTATTTTCATTATTTTCTTTTTTCTTTTTCTTTTTTGTTTTAAAGTTTTTTATTTTTTTTCAATTGCACTATTGCAATACTCAAAAATATAACATTATAGAAAAATTATTATCCTGAGAAAAATATTATTATACCAAGGTGATCTATCAGAGGAAGCTTTGTACATTATACTCCCGGTTGAGTCCGTGGGGCTCAATCGTTCGTAATCGATGTATCCAATAAGCCTCCCTCTGCAGCAATAACTTGTTCCTATCTCCACCCCGACGTGGAAGGGGTACACTGTCTATAATCTGGTAACGCAACTGTGCCACTGTGTGTCTATGTGCATGGAAGTGGAATGGTACGGGAAATAATAAATTTTGCTTGCGGATGGTGGACTTGTGGTTACTAAGTCTGTCTTTCATCCTAGTGGAAGTCTCTCCCACGTACAATAGACCACAGGGGCACTTTAAAATATATATAACAAAACGACTGTCACAGGTAAAAAATTTTTTTATAGGTATGCGTTCGCCATATTGTGGATGTGTAAAGTGTGTACCCTTAATCACACTAGAGCAGTGTACGCAATTTAAGCAGGGAAAAGTTCCCATTTTAGGAGTAGCCAGTACTCTCTGTATAGATGCAGTTTTACTACTTCCAATGTCAGCCCGTACTATCTTATCACGTATATTTGTGGCTCTTTTGAAGCACATCATAGGTGGTAGTTTAAACTCCACTACTTGTGGGTATGACTTTGACACTACATTCCAATGTTTATTTATTATCCCTCTCAATCTCTGAGACCATGGATGATACTGAATTACAAGTGGAATCCGTGGTTCTTTTAGGGGCTTATCCTGTTGTTTTATCTCAACTCGGTTCCTTTGTTCTTTTAATAAGTGATCGGGATAACCTCTCTCCTTAAATTTCTGGCTCATTTCGTCTAATCTTTCCTTACATAATTCAGCTGTGCCCACTATGCGCTTAACCCTTTGAAATTGGGAAAAGGGGAGGGATTTTTTTTGTGGCTGCTGGGTGGTTGCTAGTATACATGAGTAAGCTATTTCGATCTGTATTTTTTGTAAATAGATCCGTGTATAACCCACCTGTGTCTCCCTTAATTACCCACGTGTCTAGGAAAGAAATTTTTTGTACATCAAAATGCAGAGTGAATTTCAACTCAGGCCAGACAGAATTGAGGTGAAGAGTAAATTGTTGAAGGGATCGAACGTCGCCGCGCCATACGCAAATAATGTCATCGATAAAACGACGCCAGAATTTGCAGTGTTTTCTATAGAAATCATTAGTATAGACGAAATCCGTCTCAAATTGTGCCATATAACAATTTGCGTACGGCGGTGCGACGTTCGATCCCATCGCGGTCCCACGCCGCTGCTGATAAAAAGAATCCTGAAATAAAAAGTAATTTTGTTCTAGAACAATCCTCAATAATGTCAAGAAAAATTCACATTCTGCATTGTTGTAATGACTTGGTTGTAACAATGTATCAATTGCTTTCAGACCTTTCTCATGTGATATTGATGTGTATAAATTACATACATCAAAGGTAACAAGTAAATCATCTTTTTCTGAATGCAGAGTTTTAATTTCCTGCAAAAAATACTCAGTATCACGCAAGTATGATGGAGACAATTTAGTAAATGGCGTAAAGATTTTTTCTAGAAAAATTGCCAAAGGTGAGAGGATTGAGTCAGTAGATGCCACAATGGGACGGCCAGGCGGTTTAACAATGGACTTATGTACTTTTGGTAACGTATAAAAAACGGGAGTAATTGGATGTTGGTTAACCAAAAATCCGCCCAATGTGGCATCAATGACCCCCTCCTCTATGGCAGCATTCACAACAATTTGTATCATTTCTTTGATGCGAAATACAGGATCATTCTGTAAAATCTGATATGTATCTGTATCATTTAGTTGCGACAAAATTTCTGAAACATAATATGCTTTATCAAGGACCACCAGAGCACCCCCTTTATCCGCTTGATCAAGTGCACGTTTTTCCTCCAAAGGTAAATTGGATTGTAAATGCATATTGCCAGTCTTGCATTGTTGCAACAATGTCTCAACATCACGTTGCACTAGATTTATAAAAGTTTCAATAGGATGGTGTGGACGCGGAGGTGAAAATGTGCTCCTGATCTTCAGATTAAACATTTTAGCTGTTAGGGAACCAGTACCAGTCTCAGAATGAACGGATTGAGGGACCATGTGTTCTGAAGAAAAATGGGCCTTTAAACGTATATTACGGTAAAACCGTTGTAAGTCAGTATCAAGGTTGAAAGTATCAAGGCTTCCAGTGGGGCTAAATGATAAACCCTTTTGTAATAAGTTCATGTCGGCCACACTCAGATTTTTAGAGGACAGATTGAATACTAAGTTTTTGTCCTTACCTGGGACCTCGTGATCCGTGGAGCGTCTGCCTCGCCTATGATGGCGCCCGGCTCGCCTTGTCTTGGCTTGCGTGGTCGTCGGCCTAAAAAAGGCGCCCGATATCCAGTAGAGACGTCGCTTCCAGAGCCGGAAGAAGCCGAACCCACTCGCCAGTCTCTCATACGAGAGAATGGAACCGCGACACCTTTTGCGTCCTGCCACCTGTATACTCGGTGGTGCAGATAATCCTCTGTATCCCGAAGAAACTTGGATCGCTTTGTAGCTTCGATCCTGGAGCGGAGCTCGCTGCATTGTTTGTCAAGTTTGTCCTGTAGTGCGGTGAATTCTTCCGGCTTCAAGCAGTTATTCAGCTGTTGCTTAATGTTGTCAATGCTCTTTTGGCATTCGTCAATGGCAACGGTCAGATGCTCAAGAGTAAGTACAATCAAATCCAAAGAGCATTTATTAAGTATTTGGGAAAAACGGGTGCAATAGTCCAAGTTATCGCCAAACAGAGTCGGCCGCAGTTTAACTCAGAGTCCTCGAGGTATTTTTTCAGTGCGGTGATATTCCGCCAATGTTGCGGCATGCAATTCTAATGAGATAAGCTGTTTCGCTTCCTTCTCAAGATCCCGACTTTTCAATTCACTTGAAGGAATTTTCAAAAAATCAGATGGGGCGGTGATCTGTGCCACAATGTCTTTCGCCGCATCATCCGTATAAGCAAAGGTATTCATTTGATAATGGAAATTTAGCGTGCTCGTACCTGAAAGCCGTAGATAATATAATAATCACAGGTCGGCACTGCTGTATATGGTCACGGTGCACGAGTCTATGGGATGGCGTCCCAATGTAGAATCAATGAAAAAGACCGGCACTCGCTGTTGATAATTCTTTCTTTGTATTTATTCAGTCACATGTACAGGCAATAAGTGACGCGTGCGTTTCGGTGCTTCCGCACCTTCCTCAGACTTATCCTCATACAAAGAACATTTCATGTTTAAATAGAGCGCCCAAACACAGAGAAATGACATCACACAGAAAACCACACCCACCAATCAGTGTTAAAACAAAAACATATGAGTTCCTTTAAATTCACTTTAGTTTGTTCCTTACTTCTTTCTTTCTTCATTATGTTCGCTGTAAATAATATATAGAAAAAAATCCATTTATTTTCTTACAAAGGATATTTTTGTCCAAAAATTATTATTTTCATTATTTTCTTTTTTCTTTTTATTTTTTGTTTTAAAGTTTTTTATTTGTTTTTAATTGCACTATTGCAATACTCAAAAATATAACATTATAGAAAAATTATTATCCTGAGAAAAATATTATTATACCAAGGTGATCTATCAGAGGAAGCTTTGTACATTATACTCCCGGTTGAGTCCGTGGGGCTCAATCGTTCGTAATCGATGTATCCAATAAGCCTCCCTCTGCAGCAATAACTTGTTCCTATCTCCACCCCGACGTGGAAGGGGTACACTGTCTATAATCTGGTAACGCAACTGTGCCACTGTGTGTCTATGTGCATGGAAGTGGAATGGTACAGGAAATAATAAATTTTGCTTGCGGATGGTGGACTTGTGGTTACTAAGTCTGTCTTTCATCCTAGTGGAAGTCTCTCCCACGTACAATAGACCACAGGGGCACTTTAAAATATATATAACAAAACGACTGTCACAGGTAAAAAATTTTTTTTTTTTATAGGTATGCGTTCGCCAGATTGTGGATGTGTAAAGTGTGTACCCTTAATCACACTAGAGCAGTGTACGCAATTTAAGCAGGGAAAAGTTCCCATTTTAGGAGTAGCCAGTACTCTCTGTATAGATGCAGTTTTGCTACTTCCAATGTCAGCCCGTACTATCTTATCACGTATATTTGTGGCTCTTTTGAAGCACATCATAGGTGGTAGTTTAAACTCCACTACTTGTGGGTATGACTTTGACACTACATTCCAATGTTTATTTATTATCCCTCTCAATCTCTGAGACCATGGATGATACTGAATTACAAGTGGAATCCGTGGTTCTTTTAGGGGCTTATCCGTGGTTCTTTTAGGGGCTTATTAGGATTATAAGTATGAGCGCATACAGCTTTCTCAATGAGACCAATACAGGCTGGTATCATGGAAAATATGCCATCCTTTATTCAAGTAACATACACTTATATAGAAAATGTGAGGTAGACAAAAAGGGTGGTCCTAAATAAAAGTTTATTGGCTCCGTGACAGAAAGGGAGTATCTTGCCAACTTTATCCCTGAGTTTTCATTGGCACATTTGAAAATAGCAACCTAACTCCCCCTCCCCTTCCCCCAATAACCTTAAAACAAAGAATGTATACGTGGTTCACATATCTAGTTAGGTGTACTACACTATATATACAGAGAAATAAAAATCTATCTCTCACACAGGCCTCAATCAATATTTTGTGGAAGTAAGTATATCAAACCCCTTAATCTGTATTTTATGAAAGCAGGTATCTCGCAGGCCTCAATCAATATTTTGTGGAAGCAGATATATCAATCCCCTTAATCATAATTTTGTGGAAGCAGGTATATCTCAGCCCGCAATCAGTATTTTGTGGAAGCAGGTATATCAATCCCCTTAATCTTTATTTTGTGGAAGCAGGTATATCACAAGCCTCAATCAATATTTTGTGGAAGCAGGGATATCAAACCCCTTACTTAGTATTTTGTGGTAGCAGGTATCTCGTAGGCCTCTAGCCCTCTATCAATATTTGGTGGAAGCAGGTATATCAATCCCCTTAATCAGTATTTTGTTGAAGCAGGTATATCGCAGGCCTCAATCAATATTTTGTGTAGGCTGGTATATCAAACCCCTTAATCAGTATTTTGCGGAAGCAGGTATATCGTAGGCCTCAATCAATATTTGATGGAAGCAGGTATATCAAACCCCTTAATCAGTATTTTGTGGAAGCAGGTATATTGAACCCCTTAATCAGTATTTTGTGGAAGCAGGTATATCACACCTCTCAATTATTTTTTTTGCCACAACAGTTATATCACACCACCCTGCTTATTTGGGGCAACAGGTATATTGCAGCCCTCAATCAGTATTTTGTGGAAGAAGGTATATCACACCCCTCTATGTGTTTTTTTTGGGGCAACAGGTACATCACACCCATTGCAAATAGTTGTTCCAATAGCGTTTGTCCCTCTATATAGCTGCGGTATCACAGCAGAACCGCACACAGCTGCTGCACAATACAAATGCACTATATACTTTCTATGTTAGAAAGTATATTATATTGCACCCCTCAGTATATCACACCTATCGATAGCCCACCTATACCAGTTCTTAAAAGGACTTTTGTGGCCCTATTAGCTAGTGTTTGGTGTCACTAACAGCCTGTTCCTGCTTCACAAAGCAACCTCTCCCTACACTGACAAAATACAGAATGTAAAATGGCTGCCAGATCGAGTTCTGTGATAGGGTAGGGGTGTGTCCATGTGCTGAAACATCTCAATTGGCTGTCCTGTCACGTCTGATGGATGTGTAATGGGTCAAAGTTTGGCGCAATGCAAAAGAAAATGGTGTCGGCAGACATCGCCATATGTTTGCATGTTCGGCAAATCGCGAACGCACAAAGTTCGCCACAAAACGACCGCCGGGCGAACTGCAAGGCCATCTCTAGTAGAAATATTTAATTGCAATAAACCCTGTTCATGGCTGTATCAAACAGCACTTTCACCCCAATAACAAGAACAGTTTGCAGCAAGGTGTAATAGGATTGTTCCTATTACCGAGGCTGTAACCTCCTCTACTGAACCCTGTTCTACATAAATGCTGTGGAATGATTCCTACACCTTGAATAATTTTTCCCTGAACTTGTTTTTTTAGCACAATGAAGTCTTTCCTAGCACTGTCCCTAGCGCCTGCTGTCGTCTCTCCCTGCACTAACTACACTAGAAAATGGCAGAATCCAAGATGGCTGAGGCTATTTATAGGGCTGTGACATCACAGGGCTGGCTGGCTGCTGATTGGCTGCATGTGTGGCATTATGGGTGATCCCACATTCCCAGAATTCTTTGCTCCATGTCCTCACACGTGCAGCAGCCATTTTAGATAAAAATGCAATTCATTACCATGAAGTGTGAAGAAATTCGGATTCAGTGCAAATAAGATTTTCCTGAAATACAGAACGAATTCCACTTTGTCAACTTCGATTCGTTCATCTCTACATAGAACATTTAGTTCCAGAGGGTGTATTTATATGATTGTATCCACCCTGAAAACCTTTTAGTCAAAGTGAGACAATCCCCCATGTTGACCACAATATCTTAGTTGCACTTACAGCAGCTCCACAATGTCATAACTCTGTAATCAAGTCTCCATATCGCAGACAGTGTACTGCAGGCGAAGATATCAGAGGTGGTAATGTAGGTCATTTCCAAATTTTCATTTGAATATCATATTATTACACCATGTACTTTCTGTGCAGACTCTTGACTCACGGCTGTAGGCACCACACCTATATAGTTATACCTAATAATTAGAAGTGTGGTAACGCCGACCGGCATTGGTGTGAGGAGGGTGAGGATCCTTCACCATGCTTGTTGTGGCATGGCACTGACACAAAGGCGTTCTTGGCTTGGCTGCAGGGTGTGAGACTCACTCTTCTGCAGAGTCAGTCATCTGAATGGTAAGGCATTTAACCCCAATGCAAGTTGTAGGACAAGTCTTCTAATGAGGGCACTTAATTGTCACTTCCAAATGTTTGTTGTTTGCAGAAGATGCTGATAGAGAGGCACACGGTATAAAGTAGGTCTTCCCTTCACACACACAACAATATATCACAACATGCATGGAGCAGAGAACATTCTTTATTAATAAACATTCTAATCATGCCGGAAAAGGGAGCCTGCCCCTACTGAGGTGCTTTCCTCTTTTCAGGTTAATTGGGGACCCCCTTTGCCAAAAGGGTTCTCATGATCTTTGCTATTCTTATACCCATGTGGATTAGAAATGACATTGTTGCATCATGTGGACTACAAATATTCTGTTACTACCTCATATGGATTACAAATAATTACATTATTTCCTGTGAATTACAAAGGACTTTGTTGAACTTCATGTTCCAGTTTGGTGTAATGGATCCTCAAGCACTGAAGAAGAGACTCTGAAGTGATGTTATTGCACTAATTTATTGCACTATTTAATTGCCTTATCTATTTGCACCGTGTTTTGCACTAACCCTTTTTACAGGTTCAGCAACGTTCAAGTCTATTGCCCATTGTGTGTATTCTCTTGCAGGTGCCGCAAAGGACTCTGCACATTATATTATATAGTTAGCCAGATAGTCAGCACTAGACATGAGTGAATTTCTCAAACATTAGAATCAGCCGGTTCGCCAAATTTTTCGAAATTATTTGCTTCGATCTGAATTTGCTTGCGGTGACTTACGTGAAAAAACGGTTATTTCCTGGCTGCAGAGAGCCTCTATTTGGGTTTAGAATACTGTGTCTTGCATTAACACCATAGGGAGTCTGCTGTGGTAGTGAAATAATACTGTGAGTCAGTATGACATGCAGATCACAGGGGTCGCTCTTAAATCACTGCACACTTCAACTACAGTTGCAAGAAAAAGTATGTGAACCCTTTTGGAATGATATGGATTTCTGCACAAATTGGGCATAAAATGTGATCTGATCTTCATCTAAGTCACAACAATAGTCAATCACAGTCTGCGTAAACTAATAATACACAAAGAATAAAATGTTACCATGTTTTTATTGAACACACCATGTAAACATTCACAGTGCAGGTGGAAAAATTATGTGAACCCCTAGACTAATGACATCTCCAAGAGCTAATTGGAGTGAGGTGTCAGCCAACTGGAGTCCAATCAATGAGATGAGATTGGAGGTGTTGGTTACAGCTGCCCTGCCCTATAAAATAAAACACACACCAGTTCTGGGTTTGCTTTTCAGAAGAAGCATTGCCTGATATGAATGATGCCTCGCACAAAAGATCTCTCAGCAGACCTACGATTAAGAATTGTTGACTTGCATAAAGCTGGAAAGGGTTATAAAAGTATCTCCAAAAGCCTTGCTGTCCATCAGTCCACGGTAAGACAAATTGTCTATAAATGGAGAAAGTTCAGCACTGCTGCTACTCTCCCTAGGAGTGGCCGTCCTGTAAAGATGACTGCAAGAGCACAGCGCAGACTGCTCAATGAGGTGAAGAAGAATCCTAGAGTGTCAGCTAAAGACTTACAAAAGTCTCTGGCATATGCTAACATCCCTGTTAGTGAATCTACGATACGTAAAACACTAAACAAGAGTAGATTTCATGGGAGGATACCACAGAGGAAGCCACTGCTGTCCAAAAAAAACATTACTGCACGTTTACAGTTTGCACAAGAGCACCTGGATGTTCCACAGCAGTACTGGCAAAATATTCTGTGGACAGATGAAACCAAAGCGGAGTTGTTTGGAAGAAACACACAACACTATGTGTTTAGAAAAAGAGGCACAGCACACCAACAAAAACCTCATCCCAACTGTGAAGTATGGTGGTGGGGGCATCATGGTTTGGGGCTGCTTTGCTGCATCAGAGCCTGGACGGATTGCTATCATCAAAGGAAAAATGAATTCCCAAGTTTATCAAGACATTTTGCAGGAGAACTTAAGGCCATCTGTCCACCAGCTGAAGCTCAACAGATGATGGGTGTTGCAACAGGACAACGACCCAAAGCATAGAAGTAAATCAACAACAGAATGGCTTAAACAGAAGAAAATACTTCTGGAGTGGCCCAGTCAGAGTCCTGACCTCAACCCGATTGAGATGCTGTGGCATGACCTCAAGAAAGCAATTCACACCAGACATCCCAAGAATATTGCTGAACTGAAACAGTTCTGTAAAGAGGAATGGTCAAGAATTACTCCGTTGTGCACGTCTGATCTGCAACTACAGGAAACGTTTGGTTGAAGTTATTGCTGCCAAAGGAGGTTCAACCAGTTATTAAATCCAAGGGTTCACATACTTTTTCCACCTGCACTGTGAATGTTTACATGGTGTGTTCAATAAAAACATGGTAACATTTAATTCTTTGTGTGTTATTAGTTTAAGCAGACTGTGATTGTCTATTGTTGTGAATTAGATCAGATCCAAATCTATGCCCAATTTGTTCAGAAATCCATATCATTCCAAAGGCTTCACACACTTTTTCTTGAAACTGTATTTGGGCAATCACAGGGCCAAAACTGACCAAATAACTAAAGTATCAACTCAGCCTTACTGTCATGAATATGGTCATGGTCATGACTCTTAGAGCCGCATGCAGTTGCCAGTGGCCAGGTTTGGTTGTTTACCGCAGGTGAGGGCTGTTAGTTGGTAGCCTCACGTGCGGTTGCCGCTGGCAACATGGTGTTGTTGGCAGTGTAGCAGCCTGAGCTTGTTGCTAGGCGGCTCACTGTCAATGCATGCAGTTGCCTCTGGCAACGTGTGTTTGTTTGTGTGCACTTTCTCCGTTTGGTGTGCACGTGGTTAAGTTGTGTGTGATAGGAGTGGTGGGTGTGACCTCAGGCCTCCTTATATGTTGGTTTGACAAACACATAGGGCAACAGCACTCTACAAACCAAAGGTAGAGTACAAAAGTATATTACATAGTAAATGCTATGCTAATAACTTAGAGATGCTTAGCAAATACATTTTGTACAAAATCATTTGAGCCCGTCTGCCGCACGCCAAGGCGATCTCTAATAAGACGGGTCCTAACACTAAAGCTCACCTGTTGGGTGCCATAACAGCGACCATGAAATCCAGGAAATGCAGGTCCCACATGCATGCTGGGCCCCTGTTGATCCATATCTGTGTGGAGCCAAAATGGCCTACATGGAATCCAGGGACTATAAATACCAGCATGCATGCTGAGCAAACTATATACTCAAGCTAATTAAAATCAGCCTGTGAGGCAGAAGAGGCTAGGGAGTGCACGGCCCTGCATATGGGAGTCAGCCACTACTCCCATATATAATACTACAAACACAAAAAAGGGGGGGTCAGCACATCCCAATGTGTAGGTGCACGTCGCAGTGTGGCTGCAAATATACATTTGACAAACACATAGGGCAACAGCACTCTACAAACCAAAGGTAGAGTACAAAAGTATATTACATTGTAAATGCTATGCTAATAACTTAGAGATGCTTAGCAAATACATTTTGTACAAATCTGACCTTCAGGCTCCACCACATATGTTGGTGTGGTGGAGTCTGAAGGTCAGATTGATTTTGGTTGTCAGCTTGGTGTGGAGCTCTGCTCCTGGGCTGTTTGTGATTATGTCTATGTGAGTCACCCTTATTTATTATATTGTTTCCCTTGCTCTGTCTGTGTGTCCCCTCTGGCGTGTTTCTGTTTTCCCTCTCCCACCTGGTGTATGTTGTTATGGTGTGGGCCTTGTTTGGAGGTTATTGTGATGTAGTGTGTTTCCTCCATAAGGGGGCTGCTTTCCCGGAGGTGTTTAAGCAAACATCTAAACAGTGCGTTTCCGGTCCAACTCGTCGGCAGTAGGTAAGTTCTAGTAACCTAGGTTGTCTATTGCCTTTTGTTACTTACCTGTCGTTTGGCTGTGAACCCTGTCTAGTTGGTGGCCAGCTGCTGGGCTTCTGGAGACACCATGCATCCGTTGTGCTGGATGAATGGGTGGTCTCTGCCCTGTCTTCAGGCTTAGGGCATAGGATTGTGGAACATCTAAAATCCCATGGATTGCAAGATGAAAAACAACATGGGTTTACTTCAGGGAGATCATGTCAAACAAATCTTATAGATTTTTTTGACTGGGTGAATAAAATAATAGACGGTGGAGGTGCAGTAGACATCGCGTATCTAGATTTTAGTAAGGCTTTTGACACTGTCCCACATAGAAGACTTATCATTAAACTGCAGTCATTGAGCATGGACTCCCATATTGTTGAGTGGATTAGGCAGTGGCTGAGTGACAGACAACAGAGGGTTGTAGTCAATGGTGAACATTCAAAACAAGGTCATGTTACCAGCGGGGTTCCACAGGGATCTGTACTGGGACCGATTTTGTTTAATATCTTCATAAGTGATATTGCAAAAGGCCTCGCTGGTAAGGTTTGTCTTTTTGCTGATGACACAAAGATATGTAACAGGGTTGATGTTCCTGGAGGGAAACACCAAATGGAAAAGGATTTAGGAAAACTAGAAGAATGGTCAGAACTCTGGAAACTGAAATTTAATGTGGATAAGTGCAAGATAATGCACCTGGGGCGTAAAAACCCAAGGGCAGAATATAGAATATTTGACACAGTCCTGACCTCAGTATCTGAGTAAAGGGATTTAGGAGTAATTATTTCAGAAGACTTAAAGGTGGGAAGACAATGTAATAGAGCAGCACGAAATGCCAGCAGAATGCTTGGATGTATAGGGAGAGGTATAAGCAGTAGAAAGAGTGAAGTGCTTATGCCGCTGTACAGAACACTGGTGAGACCTCACTTGGAGTATTGTGCGCAGTACTGGAGGCCATATCTCCAGAAGGATATAGATACTCTAGAGAGAGTTCAGAGAAGAGCTACTAAACTAGTACATGGATTGCAGGATAAAACTTACCAGGAAAGGTTAAAGGACCTTAATATGTATAGCTTGGAAGAAAGAAGAGACAGAGGGGATATGATAGAAACTTTTAAATACATAAAGGGAATCAACTCGGTAAAGGAAGAGAGCATATTTAAAAGAAGAAAAACTACCACAAGAGGACACAGTTTTAAATTAGAGGGGCAAAGGTTTAAAAGTTATATAAGGAAGTATTACTTTACTGAGAGAGTAGTGGATGCATGGAATAGCCTTCCTGCAGAAGTGGTAGCTGCAAATACAGTGAAGGGGTTTAAGCATGCATGGGATAGGCATAAGGCCATTCTTCATATAAGATAGGGCCGGGGGCTATCCATAGTATTCAGTATATTGGGCAGACTAGATGGGCCAAATGGTTCTTATCTGCCGATACATTCTATGTTTCTATGTTTCTATAGCAGGGATACCTAGGGTTCTAGGTTGGAGAGCATGAGCCCCCTTACCTTCTGAGGCGGCTCATGCATTATGAGTTTAGGGAGATCTTCAGGGTCGCATTAGGAGGTGTCCTGCTCCCTGTTCCCTGCTTTCCTGCGTTGCAGCGAACGCTGAGGCACGGTGGGGGGTTCCCCCCACTCCCTGCCGCGACACTTACAGGTCAATGTTAGCGTCAAGAAGAAGCACACTCCTTTTACACCCTCGTCAGCTGATTCCACATAGATGTCAACAGAACCTGTTCTATTAAGCGCTTATACAAGTAGAGCCCCCGACAGAGTGGAAAGGGTGTCAGCAGTTAGTTTGTGTTGATGTCACTGATTATTTTGCCCTTCCTCTGATCCATCAGAACAATATCCCACATAAAACGGATCCTGTCTGTGGAGCATACGCCTTTACTCGTTCAGAATTTTCTAAGTAATCCATCAGTATTGCTAATGCCAAACAAAACAGGAGTGGAACTAAAACAGATGACACGTGAATGGAATATTTGCATGTCTTCTGTGTTTTGTACCCACTCCTGCTTTTGGCTACCAAATCATAAACCAATGCTGATGGGACCATACAGGCCTTACAACTGCTACACAGACAGGATCCGTTGTGTGTCTCATTTTTCCTTCTTTCTGACAGATCAGAAGAAAGGTCAAATAAATGATGATGTCAGCCAGGCCGAAAGGCAAAATAGTGGCCCAGTCATGAAGTGGGGAGAGTGGGAACAGCCTGATAAGTCCACAGAGTGGACCTAAGACATTGGCGAGGTGGAAGAAACATGAGGAGACCACAGAGTGGCCCAATGACAGGGTCTTGGGGGAAGCAGTATGAGGAGGCCACCGAGTGGCACAATGACACAGTCTGGAGTTGGGCATCAGGAGAAGGCCACTGAGTAGCACAATGACAGAGTTTTAAGGTGGCAGCAGTATGAGGAGGCCACCGAGTGGCACAATGACAGAGTCTGGAGGTGGCAGCAGTATGAGGAGGCCACGAGTGGCACAATGACAGATTCTTCAGGTGGCAGCAGTATGAGGAGGCCACCAATTGGCATAATGACAAAGTGTGGAGGCGGCGGCAGTATGAGGGGCCACCGAGTGGCACAATGACAGAGTCTGGAGGTGGCGGCAGTATGAGGAGGCCACCAAGTGGCACAATGACCAGATCTGGAGGTGGCGGCAGTATGAGGAGGCCACCAAGTGGCACAATGACCAGATCTGGAGGTGGCGACAGCATGAAGAGACCAGAGGGTGGCCCAATTACAGAGTGTGGAGGTAGCAGCAGCAGCATCAGGAGGATGCCACAGAGTGGCAGAATGACCATGTCTGGTGGAGGCAACAGCAGCAGCATCAGAAGGATACAGAGTAGCAAGGTGACATAGTGTGGATATGGCAGCAGCATCAGGACACCACAGAGTGGCAAGGTGACATAGTGTGAAGATGGCAGCAGCAGCAGCATCAGGATACCACAGAGTGGCAAGGTGACATAGTGTGGATATGGCACCAGCAGCCTCAGGAGACCACAGAGTGTGAAGGTGACATAGTGTGGAGATGGCAGCAGCAACATCAGGAGACCACAAAGTAACCCGGTGACAGAGTGAAGTGGTGGGTGGCAAGACCAGTTGTAACGGCATACAAGGCAATGCTCCAAACTCTGAATGGAACCTCACGAATAGCTGCTAGCAGACGAATAGGAAACGCACCCAAGCGGCTTACACTCCTAGCAATCAGTCTCTAACAGCATACAGTAAATACCCCCAAGAACGAGACGAGGCTCCATGTTGAGGGTCAAGCAGTGGTCACCCAGAGCTGTGCGTTTTATTGATCTTATATAACATTGGTACACATCAGTACCACCCACAGGGTTTTGTAAAAACAACCAATAACCACGTACAATTGTCACAGCCACTATCTCTGCCTGTGACCTTCCGTCCTTGCTCGATCGGTGCTCCTCGCTGAAGTTTCGTTTCTGTGTGTTATTTGTGGTTCTGTATGGGTTAACTCCCCTGTGTTCCTATTAGGAGTTAATACTCTGTCTGCTCCATGGGTGTGGCCTCTCTGCTGCACCCATGGAACCTGTATATAAGGCTGAGGTTTCCTCAGTTCTGTGTCAGCTCTCCTGGTGTGTGTTGTCTTGTCCTGCTCCTTGTTTGTACCCTCTCTCCCATGCTGCTGACCCATGGGATCTGTGTCTGTCTGTGCTCTGTGGGTTTCCCTACTTGTTCATTGATGTCCTCTTTCCTGTGTTTCTGTTATCTGTTCTGCCAGTTATGTTATTAGTTGCCCTGTTTGTATTTGCCTGTCTATGTTATATATGCCTATGTGCCGTCGGTACCTTCTGGTGCCTGTTGTCCATTCGTTCCTGCTGTCACTGTCCAGTTCACGCTCCAGAGTGGACCCTGGCAACTTCCTGCTACAAAGCCTAACCCTACCATCTGGGGCCCTAGTGAATACCAGGAATTGCTTAGTCACACCCCTCTGGAGTATTACTAGACAGTGGCGCAGTGGGGGTTTTCTCCCACTGTGCTGACGGTACATAGAGCTCATGTTTTGTCTGTGCTGCCTTCCCTGGTTTTTGTTTGTGCAATAAACTCTTGTGTGTCTGTACCTGATTTCCGTTTGTTTATTGCTTGACGACGCGGTGGTCTCTCCTGGGACCTCCTACTCGTGACAACAATACAGTAAAACACTCCCACACAAAATCTTCCCCTCTGCCTGTGATATAATTATGGTACAATGGGATGCTGTAATTATCACAGGCAGGAGAATACACAATGTCCTCTGTCCTGGAGACAACCGAGGAGTAAGTCAATTATCTCTCAGGACAAAGGGAAATCGCCAATACACATGTGGATACAATAGGACAGACATCACCACTCAAACATACAATGTCCCACACCCACATAGACATTTAACATATCCCAAAATGAGCACTGCAGAGGAGATTGGGGGAGAATTTGTGAATTATTATTCTTCTCTTTATAAGTCTGACGGTCTGTTTAGCCGAAGTGATATGGATCAATATCTTCATCAATTGGAGCTCCCCCAGCTATCTGTACAAGATAGAGAGATGCTGGACTCCCCTATTTTATTGGAGGAGTTGCGAGCGATTCTTCCATTCCTAAAGTATAACTCATCCCCTGGTCCAGACGGACTGCCGTTTGAACTGTACAGGTACCACGCTAATTCACTTCTTCCGATCTTCCTCCTAGTTTTGAATGAATCCTGTGCATCTGGGTCCCTACCTCCATCATTTAGAGAGGCAGTGATGGTTCTGGTGCTAAAAAAGGAGAAGGATCCATGCGATATGGGGTCATATAGACCGATATCGATCCTTAATACGGATTATAAGATCCTTGCAAAAATTTTGGCGAATCGTTTGAAGAGGGTTATAGCCTCTCTGGTCCACCCTAACCAGACTGGTTTTATCCCGGGTCGTCAAATACAGATGAGTCTATATAGGGTTTATTTGAACCTTTCTGTTGGGGGTAGTATAGACCACTCCATCCTGTCTTTAGATGCCGCAAAGGCGTTTGACAGTATGGAGTGGCCCTTTTTGTGGGCTACTATGTCTCAGTTTGGCCTGGGGAATGCATTTTTGGAAATGACCCAAATGTTGTATGAACACCCGGTGGCAAGTATTAAGATCAATGGCATCAGTTCTCCACCTGTTATGATGCGGAGGGGGATGAGACAAGGTTGTCCTTTGTCCCCCCTCTTCTTCGCCCTTTTTATTGAACCGTTAGCTTGTAGGATCCGTGCAGATAACCGTATAGTCGGCTTCGGGGTAGCGGGAGTGAGCGATAAAATAAGTTTATATGCCGATGATGTGATTCTGTTCCTAGATCAGGAAAGGAAAATCCTTCCTTATGTGATAGAGGTAATAGAGAACTATGGTAAATTATCTGGTTATGTGATTAACTGGACAAAGTCATCGCTCCTCCCGCTGAACCGGAAGGCGGTAGACGAAGGGAGGGGGTCCGGGTTCTGGCCCCCAAGGATACTTTGGAATATTTGGGGGTTAAGATTGGGGTTCCCATAAACAGGTTCTATGAGCTTAATCTGGCCCCGATGCTGAATAAAGTTAAGATCAAGATAAGCGCTTGGCAGAAATTGAGATTGGGACAGACAGATCGAATAGCATTGATCAAGATGATCATCTTGCCTATTGTCTTGTTCCCGATTTGTGCTTCCCCTATTTGGATCGACGATATTTTCTTTCATAGACTGGAGATTTTGATCAACGATCTAATTTGGGGAAGGAAGAGGGTGCGTATAAAGCAGAGATATCTTTGGTTGGCGGAGGCAGATGGTGGGCTGTCACTTCCCTTTTTTCAAGGTTATTTTCTATGTGCACAGATACAGCGTTGTTGCTATTTGAAAGAGAGTTTACTTGTACGGTATTTGACTAAAGTTTTGGATAAACCAATAGATAATATTTTTGCATGTTTGAAGACGGGTTATATGGGATTAAGGAAGACTTTGTTGATCCCTTGTTTACTTCAGAGGGTTTGGAATAAGTTGAAGGAGATTTTTAAAGTCTCCAGTCCTTTTGTTTTTACCCCTCTGTGGGAGAACAGGGGGCTGGCGGAATTTTCTAAAATCACAGATTTTGCATATTGGTCACGCAGGGGTATCAATAAGGTTTCTCACCTTATATATAGGGGTCATTTTAAATCACTTGGAGAATTTGGTGTTATTCATAGTTCACCACTAGATTTGTTTATGTATACAAGTTTAAAACACACTTTTGAATCCTCTAGGATTAGGGGCTGTTTTTTTCCACAAGAGAATTTATTTTTTGATTATTGTGACGCTCAGAAGAATGAGAAGGTGAAGATATCTAGATTATATGCTAAACTTCGAACTACACTGGCAACTGTAACTCCTTTTAAAAGTTAAAGTAAGTGGGAGCTGGAGCTGAATTGCTCTCCACTACAGTGGTCCACTATCTATAAGAATGTGAGAAGGGCTACAGTTTACAGTGCTCATAGATTAATCCAATTTATCCTGCATCGATTGTATTATACCCCAAAGACACTAGGAAAATTCCCTCAAAATAAAGCCCGGGATTGTGGTTGCCCTAAATGTGGACATGTCAATGCGGATTATGTCCATTTGCTTTGGGGTTGCAGTAAAATAAAAAAATATTGGGAACAGGTCTTCTCCACCCTCCAAAAGGAGTCTGCGATGAATTATGACCCGGGGATTCTGACAGTGATTTTGGGATATTATCTCTCAGAAACAGAAATCCCGCTCCGGGCCATACACATCTGGATGAGGGGCCTGATGGTGGCTAAAGCTATGCTGATCAAGCATTGGGGTTCTGTCTCCCCGCCCTCGATAAGTGAGTGGGGTTCATATCTCTAGCAAATTAGAGTCTATGAGGATATGGAAAGAGGGAAAAAAGGAAAAAAGAAATAAAAAGGAAGGGTGGCACGCAGGACTACCTAGCTATACTTAATGTTCTTAATAGTCTATAGTTGATGGATTGGAGTGGACGGCAGCCAATGGGGGGTGGGGGTGGGAAGGGGGGTGACCATAATTTAATTTATTATGATATTAGGTGTGAACTTATACCAAATTGTATAATCTAGTTATAGTGTTTATAAATGCTTCATTATGTACTGTGATTTCATTAATATCGGATTATGTATTAATTTGTGATTTCTAATTTAAAAAAAAAAAAAACATATCCCAAAATGGAACGAATTAGTTCAGGGGTTCAAAAGTTTGTAAAAATCCTTTGTGAACAAAGGAAGCATGGCTGATGAGAGGGCCCATAATCCTGGGGCAATAGGCTGGCAACCAGGCCCCTCCAAAACCCAGTGGCGAGGTTAGTTTCGCCACACCAGTATTTGCTGATGAAGGTGTGTGAAAGAAAGAGCACTTGGCATCAGATGTGTGGCATTAGATGGTTGGCAGCATCAGAGTAGTAGGTGAGGCAGGTAGCCAGAAGAAACCAGTTTCTTTTTTTCAAGGTTTGGGTGAGGCGGCATGGATGATCTAATCAAATGCATCAGGCGATGGTGGGTGGAAATCCTGGCTGATCCACACCTGATTCATCTTGACAAAGGTCAGTCTCTCCACATTTTGAGTGGACAGGCGAGTTCTCCTTGGGGTAACTATGGCCCCCGCCACACTAAACACCTGCTCTAATGCCACACTACTTGCCGGGCAGGACTGCTTTTCCAGGGCAAACTCTGCTAGTTGCGGCCACAAATCCAGTTTGACTGCCCAGTAGTCCAGCGGATCTTCAATGTGGGTTAGCAAGGTACTGTCCAAGTATGCCACCACCTGCTGGTTCAGGTCCTGCTCCAGGTCTACCTGCTGCTGCTGGTGAGTAGTTTCTTCACTATGCGAGTGAAGAAAGCTACTCATCAGCGACTGTAGATTCAGGCTGCTGCTGATGGAGCTGGTACTGGACCTGCCACCTCACCCCTCCCCAGCAGCCATGGCAGTGGAACGTGAGCACAGAGGGCCCCCCCGGTCAGACCTGCAAGAGGATGGACGATGGCTCAGATAGGCAGCGGCCAACTGACTACATAGGATATCTCTGTAGTAGTGCAGATTGTCCCCCCTCTCAATTTTGGACCGGTAGCAAGGGTCCAACAAGGTGGAGAGCCAGAAGTCACCCCTCTGTTGAATGGTGACAATTCGGCTGTCACTACACAAGCAAGTGAGCATGCATCGTGCCATTTGTGCAAGTGACTCGGCGGGACTCCCTGCTTCCATCTTCACTGCATACTGCCAAGGTGTGTCTGGGTCCTCTGCCTCCTCTCGACTTGTCCCTGCAGTGGAGGCTGAAGACATGGTGGAGGCAGAGGAGGCAGAAGTGGACATTGTCGTAGGACCAACGGTGTGACAACGTGGAGGCGGAAGCGGCATGACCTGGCCAAGTTGCTGGTGTGACTGTGCAGAAACCACATCCACCCAGCGGGCCATAAAGGAAATGTATTGTCCCTGACCGTAGTTACAGCTCCACATGTCGGCGCTGCCTTGCACTTTGGCAGACACTGACAGGCTCAAGGACTGGCCCACCTTCTGTTCTACATATTTGTACAGGGCCGGTACTTTTGGCAAAGAAATGACGGCTTGGGACTCTCCACCTCGGCCAGGCACAAGCCATCAGTTCTCTGAAAGGTGAAGATTTCACCACTTGGAAAGGGAGGGACTGCAACATCAGCAATTTGCCAGGAGCACATTTAGCTTCTGCGCCATTGGATGAGTGCATGCATGGATTGCTGATGGATTGCAGAAGCATTTGGACAAGCAGGGGCTGAGGTGTTGGGGCCTTGAATGGCTGAAAACGGGTGCGTGCCACTGGGTGATGTAATGGTTGCAGCGGCAGGCTGGACCACCACATCGGAGCCACGGTTCTCCCAGACCACTTTATGGTGACGCTGCATATGTTGACGCAGGGCACCCTGGCCACGCTTCACCTTCTGCCGACATATTCTACATATGGCCATGTTAACCTCCTCCGGCAGCTTAACAAAAAACTGCCACACTGCCGAGTAGGTGATTTTACCCCCAACAGTCCGCACTGACTGACTGCTACTGCCGATACCTCCTTGATCCCCTGCACCACTACTTCCTGGTCAGGTAGGCGGCTGAAAAGCAGGTGGTCTACCCCGGACACGTTTTTCTCCTGACCTCCGACTGCTTCCACCCTGCTGACTCTCAGCCATGCTACCACATTGCTGGCTCAGCGGCTGCCTCATGGGCAAGCTGCCACCCTTTGATCCTGATAATGATGAAGCCCTCTCTGCACCCGGATCCCAAGTTTGATCGGCTTCATCATCATCGAGTAGTGTCTGCACGATACTGATGTCCTTCTCAACGGTCTCTGGGTCAGAAGCCTGACCGCTCGCAACACCACCTCCAACGCCACTCTCCTCATCACTATTTGCCCGCCTAGCGGAGGAAGCGGCCAATGTCTCCTCCAGATCTTGGCTGGGCAGTAGCTGCTAACTGTCCTCTAGTAGCTCTTTCTCGCTGAAAAGTGGAGCTAAGCCCACAGCATACAATACTTCTGTGGCTGAGGGAAGAGCAAAGGACAGAGGCAGGTTGAGGACAGGTGAGGACACAGGGCCTGCTCCCGGACCATGCCAACTAAGGGTTGTGTCTGACGAACCCACTGAATGTTGGCTGGGGTTGTCTGATGTCACTTGGGATGAAGTGGATGACCGAGCTAACCAATCAAGAACCGCTGGATTGCTGGTCAAGACACGATTGCTAGTTGACACTGGGGGCTCAGGCCTCTCGCTGCGACTCCTGCTGCCACGCCACCTTACTCTGCTGCGACCTCTGCCTGCGCAGAAACATTTAGGCCTCTGCCACTCCTCCGTGCATGGCCTGGCACTTCTCTGATTGACGTACCTTTAGCTGAACTAAATAAATTAAAAGCGAATTAAAACATCCCTAATATATTTTTCATTTTGTACTGAAATAGGCCACAAAACGCTTTTACCACAAATAACTGCAACAGTGAAATGCATATATATTTATCTTTATGTACTGAAATAGGCCACTAAATGCTTTCAACACATATAACTACAGAAGTGAACTGAGAATATATTTTTATTTTTGTACTGAAATAGACCACTAAACACTTTTGCCACAAATAACTGCAACAGTGAAATCCATATATATTTTTTCTTTTTGTACTGAAGTAGTCCACAAAACGCTTTCACCACAAATAACTTTAACATTGAAGTGCGTATATATTTTTCTTTTTGTACTGAAACAGTCCACTAAACAATTTCATCACAAATAACTGCAACAGTGAAGTGCATATATATTTTTCATTTTGTACTGAAATAGTCCACGAAACACTTTCTCCACCAATAACTGCAACAGGGAAGTGCGTATATACTGTATATTTCTTTCTGTATTAAAATAGGCCACTAAACACTTTCAACACAAATAACTGCAACAGTAAAGTGTGTATATATTTTTCTTTCCGTACTGAAATAGGCCGCTAAATGCTTTCGCCACAAATAACTGCAACAGTGAAGTGCGTATATATTTTTCTTTTTGTACTGAAATAGGCCACTAAAAGCTTTAACCACAAATAACTACAGAAGTCAACTGAGAGTATATATTTTTATTTTTGTACTGTAATAGGCCACTAAACGCTTTTACCACAAATAACTGCAACAGTGAAGTGTGTATATATTTTTCTTTTTTTACTGAAATAGTCCACAAAACGCTTTCATAACAAATAACTGCAACCGTGAAGTGCATATATATTTTTCTTTCTGTATTGAAATAGGCCACTAAACGCTTTCCACACAAATAACTGCAACAGTAAAGTGTGTATATATTTTTCTTTCCGTACTGAAATAGGCCGCTAAATGTTTTCGCCACAAATAACTGCAACAGTGAAGTGCGTATATATTTTTCTTTTTGTACTGAAATAGGCCACTAAACGCTTTCAACACATATAACTGCAGAAGTATACTGAGAATATATATATTTTTTGTACTGATATAGGCCACTAAATGCTTTCAACACAAATAACTGCAATAGTGAAGTGCGTATATATTTTTATTTCTGTACTGAAACAGTCCACTAAAAGCTTTCATCACAAATATCTGTAACAGTGAAGTGCATATATATTTTTCTTTTTGTACTGAAATAGTCCACGAAACGCTTTCTCCAGAAATAACTGCAACAGTGAAGTGCGTATATATTTTTCTTTCTGTATTGAAATAGGCCACTAAACGCTTTCAACACATATAACTGCAGAAGTGAACTGAGAATATATTTTAATTTTTGTACTGAAATAGCCACTAAATGCTTTCACCACAAATGACTGCAACAGTGAAGTGCTAATATATTTTTCGTTTTGTACTGAAATAGGCCACTAAACGCTTTCACCACAAATAACTGCAACAGTGAAGTGTGTATATATTTTTCTTTTTGTACTAAAATAGGCCACTAAACGCTTTCGTCACAAATAATTGCAACCGTGAAATGCATATATATTTATCTTTATGTACTGCAATAGTCCACTAAAGGCTTTTCAACATAGCACTTGCACCCAAATAAAAAGAACAAATTGCTGGAATGACAGAGCTGTATAATGGCTATTTGGATTCCCAAATAATCTTTCCCTGCACTTGTAAATTGCTTTTCTAGCACTGTCCCTAGAGCCTTCTGATGTCTCTCCCTGCACTAAGATGCTATGAAATAATTTCTCCAACTTCACTGTTGCAGTTATTTCTGGAGAAAGCGTTTCGTGGACTATTTCAGTACAAAAAGAAAAATATATATGCACTTCACTGTTACAGTTATTTGTGATGAAAGCTTTTAGTGGACTGTTTCAGTACAGAAATAAAAATATATACGCACTTCACTATTGCAGTTATTTGTGTTGAAAGCATTTAGTGGCCTATATCAGTACAAAAAATATATATATTCTCAGTATACTTCTGCAGTTATATGTGTTGAAAGCGTTTAGTGGCCTATTTCAGTACAAAAAGAAAAATATATACGCACTTCACTGTTGCAGTTATTTGTGGCGAAAGCATTTAGCGGCCTATTTCAGTACGGAAAGAAAAATATATACACACTTTACTGTTGCAGTTATTTGTGTGGAAAGCGTTTAGTGGCCTATTTCAATACAGAAAGAAAAATATATATGCACTTCACGGTTGCAGTTATTTTGTCACGAGGGTATCAAGAGCCACGTCTGACTCCGTTATACCCGGGGTCAGGAAGTCGCAGCGGGTGGCTGCGCGCTCTATATCTAAAGATCATGGTGTTTCTTAGTTATTGTTTTCTGTGTTTGCCTTGCTATCCTTTTTGTCTCTCTCAGGGATCCGTAGCTTCTCCTCCTCAGCTGTTTCGTGTCTGCCACTCCCTACCTCCTTATATTCTCCCCTCACACTTCTCTAGTTGCCAGTTATAGAGCTTCCTGCCTGGACATCTATACTGACCCACTGGAGTGGTTAATCCTGGTTGTTGTTCCTGTGTGCTACCCTCCGGATCCCTGTTTGGCTTATTGTTGTCTCCTGTTGTCGCCCACCTGGGAATATATGTTGAGTCTGTGTTGTCTGTCCTCCCCTTGGTGTTTTCCCTTAGAGTTAGTGGTGCGGACTAGTGTTCCCATCGCCCTGTTCACTACCTAGGGCTCAGCTCAGGGAAAGCCAGGGCTTTAGGCACGTGATCGGCGTACGGGTGAGGAACCCGTCTAGGGACGTCAGGGCAGCCAGGTGCCAGCCGCCAGGTGAGTCAGGGGTCACCATCTTCCCTCTCACTTGGGCAGGGCCTTCCTCGTTCCCTCCCTCTGTGTCACGTATGTGATAGCCACGCCAACCGTGATATATTTGTTATGAAAGCGTTTTGTGGACTATTTCAGTAAAAAAAGAAAAATATATACACACTTCACTGTTGCAGTTATTTGTGGTAAAAGCGTTTAGTGGCCTATTACAGTACAAAAATAAAAATATATACTCTCAGTTGACTTCTGTAGTTATTTGTGGTTAAAGCTTTTAGTGGCCTTTTTCAGTACAAAAAGAAAAATATATACGCACTTCACTGTTGCAGTTATTTGTGGCGAAAGCATTTAGCGGCCTATTTCAGTACGGAAAGAAAAATATATACACACTTTACTGTTGCAGTTATTTGTGTTGAAAGTGTTTAGTGGCCTATTTTAATACAGAAAGAAATATACAGTATATACGCACTTCCCTGTTGCAGTTATTGGTGGAGAAAGTGTTTCGTTGACTATTTCAGTACAAAATGAAAAATATATATGCACTTCACTGTTGCAGTTATTTGTGATGAAATTGTTTAGTGGACTGTTTCAGTAAAAAAAGAAAAATATATACGCACTTCACTGTTGCAGTTATTTGTGGCGAAAGCGTTTAGTAGACTGTTTCAGTACAAAAAGAAAAATATATATGCACTTCACTGTTAAAGTTATTTGTGGTGAAAGCGTTTTGTGGACTACTTCAGTACAAAAAGAAAAAATATATATGCATTTCACTGTTGCAGTTATTTGTGGCAAAAGTGTTTAGTGGTCTATTTCAGTACAAAAATAAAAATATATTCTCAGTTCACTTCTGTAGTTATATGTGTTGAAAGCATTTAGTGGCCTATTTCAGTACAATAAGATAAATATATATGCACTTCACTGTTGCAGTTATTTGTGATGAAAGTGTTTAGTGGACTATTTCAGTACATAAAGATAAATATATATGCATTTCACTGTTGCAGTTATTTGTGGTAAAAGCGTTTTGTGGCCTATTTCAGTACAAAATGAAAAATATATTAGGGATGTTTTAATTCGCTTTTAATTTATTTAGTTCAGCTAAAGGTACGTCAATCAGAGAAGTGCCAGGCCATGCACGGAGGAGTGGCAGAGGCCTAAATGTTTCTGCGCAGGCAGAGGTCGCAGCAGAGTAAGGGGGCGTGGCAGCAGGAGTCGCAGCGAGAGGCCTGAGCCCCCAGTGTCAACTAGCAATCGTGTCTTGACCAGCAATCCAGCGGTTCTTGATTGGTTAGCTCGGTCATCCACTTCATCCCAAGTGACATCAGACAACCCCAGCCAACATTCAGTGGGTTCGTCAGACACAACCCTTAGTTGGCATGGTCCGGGAGCAGGCCCTGTGCCCTCACCTGTCCTCAACCTGCCTCTGTCCTTTGCTCTTCCCTCAGCCACAGAAGTATTGTATGCTGTGGGCTTAGCTCCACTTTTCAGCGAGAAAGAGCTACTAGAGGACAGTTAGCAGCTACTGCCCAGCCAAGATCTGGAGGAGACATTGGCCGCTTCCTCCGCTAGGCGGGCAAATAGTGATGAGGAGAGTGGCGTTGGAGGTGGTGTTGCGAGCGGTCAGGCTTCTGACCCAGAGACCGTTGAGGAGGACATCAGTATCGTGCAGACACTACTCGATGATGAAGAAGCCGATCAAACTTGGGATCCGGGTGCAGAAAGGGCATCATCATCATCAGGATCAAAGGGTGGCAGCTTGCCCGTGAGGCAGCAATGTGGTAGCATGGCTGAGAGTCAGCAGGGTGGAAGCAGTCGGAGGTCAGGAGAAAAACGTGTCCGGGGAAGACCACCTGCTTTGCAGCCGCCTACCTGACCAGGAAGTAGTGGTGCAGGGGATCAAGGAGGTATCGGCAGTAGCAGTCAGTCAGTGCGGACTGTTGGGGGTAAAATCACCTACTCGGCAGTGTGGCAGTTTTTTGTTAAGCTGCCGGAGGAGGTTAACATGGCCATATGTAGAATATGTCGGCAGAAGGTGAAGCGTGGCCAGGGTGCCCTGCGTCAACATATGTAGCGTCACCATAAAGTGGTCTGGGAGAACCGTGGCTCCGATGTGGTGGTCCAGCCTGCCGCTGCAACCATTACATCACCCAGTGGCACGCACCCGTTTTCAGCCATTCAAGGCCCCAACACCTCAGCCCCTGCTGGTCCAAATGCTTCTGCAATCCATCAGCAATTAATCATCAAAGCGATTGCCAAGAGACAGCAGTATGCATGCACTCATCCAATGGCGCAGAAGCTAAATGTGCTCCTGGCAAATTGCTGATGATGCAGTCCCTCCCTTTCCAAGTGGTGAAATCTTCACCTTTCAGAGAACTGATGGCTTGTGCCTCGCCGAGGTGGAGAGTCCCAAGCCGTCATTTCTTTGCCAAAAGTACCGGCCCTGTACAAATATGTAGAACAGAAGGTGGGCCAGTCCTTGAGCCTGTCGGTGTCTGCCAAAGTGCAAGGCAGCGCCGACATGTGGAGCTGTAACTACGGTCAGGGACAATACATTTCCTTTATGGCCCGCTGGGTGGATGTGGTTCCTGCACAGTCACACCAGCAACTTGGCCAGGTCATGCCGCTTCCGCCTCCACGTTGTCACGCCGTTGGTCCTACGACAATGTCCACCTCTGCCTCCTCATCCTCCACCATGTCTTCAGCCTCCACTGCACGGACAAGTCAAGAGGAGGCAGAGGACCCAGACACACCTTGGCAGTATGCAGTGGAGATGGAGGCAGGGAGTCCCGCCGAGTCACTTGCACAAATGGCACGATGCATGCTCACTTGCTTGTGTAGTGACAGCCGAATTGTCACCATTCGACAGAGGGGTGACTTCTGGCTCTCCACCTTGTTGGACCCTTGCTACCGGTCCAAAATTGAGAGGGGGGACAATCTGCACTACTACAGAGATATCCTATGTAGTCAGTTGGCCGCTGCCTATCTGAGCCATCGTCCATCCTCTTGCAGGTCTGACCGGGGGGGCCCTCTGTGCTCACGTTCCACTGCCATGGCTGCTGGGGAGGGGTGAGGTGGCAGGTCCAGTACCAGCTCCATCAGCAGCAGCCTGAATCTACAGTCGCTGATGAGTAGCTTTCTTCACTCGCATAGTGAAGAAACTACTCACCAGCAGCAGCAGGTAGACCTGGAGCAGGACCTGAACCAGCAGGTGGTGGCATACTTGGACAGTACCTTGCTAACCCACATTGAAGATCCGCTGGACTACTGGGCAGTCAAACTGGATTTGTGGCCGCAACTAGCAGAGTTTGCCCTGGAAAAGCAGTCCTGCCCGGCAAGTAGTGTGGCATTAGAGCAGGTGTTTAGTGTGGCGGGGGCCATAGTTACCCCAAGGAGAACTCGCCTGTCCACTCAAAATGTGGAGAGACTGACCTTTGTCAAGATGAATCAGGCGTGGATCAGCCAGGATTTCCACCCACCATCGCCTGATGCATTTGATTAGATCATCCATGCCGCCTCACCCAAACCTTGAAAAAAAGAAACTGGTTTCTTCTGGCTACCTGCCTCAGCTACTACTCTGATGCTGCCAACCATCTAATGCCACACATCTGATGCCAAGTGCTCTTTCTTTCACACACCATCAGCAAATACTGGCGTGTCGAAACTAACCTCGCCACTGGGTTTTGGAGGGGCCTGGTTGCCAGCCTATTGCCCCAGGATTATGGGCCCTCTCATCAGCCATGCTTCCTTTGTTCACAAAGGACTTTTACTAACTTTTGAACCCCTGATCTAATTCGTTCCATTTTGGGATATGTTTTTTTTTTTTTTTTTTTATTAGAAATCACAAATTAATACATAATCCGATATTAATGAAATCACAGTACATAATGAAGCATTTATAAACACTATAACTAGATTATACAATTTGGTACACACCTAATATCATAATAAATTAAATTATGGTCAACCCCCTTCCCCCCCCCCCCCCCCCCCCCCCCCCCCCCCCCCCCCCCCCCCCCCCCCCCCCTATGGGCTGCCGTCCACTACAATCCATCAACTATAGACTATTAAGAACATTAAGTATAGCTAGGTAGTCCTGCGTGCCACCCTTCCTTTTTATTTCTTTTTTCCTTTTTTCCCTCTTTCCATATCCTCATAGACTCTAATTTGATATGAACCCCACTCACTTATCGAGGGCGGGGAGACAGAACCCCAATGCTTGATCAGCATAGCTTTAGCCACCATCAGGCCCCTCATCCAGATGTGTCTGGAAACTGTAGCCCTTCTCACATTCTTATAGATAGTGGACCACTGTAGTGGAGAGCAATTCAGCTCCAGCTCCCACTTACTTGAACTTTTAAAAGGAGTTACAGTTGCCAGTGTAGTTCGAAGTTTAGCATATAATCTAGATATCTTCACCTTCTCATTCTTCTGAGCGTCGCAATAATAAAAAAATAAATTCTCTTGTGGAAAAAAACAGCCCCTATTCCTAGAGGATTCAAAAGTGTGTTTTAAACGTGTATACATAAACAAATCTAGTGGTGAACTATGAATAACACCAAATTCTCCAAGTGATTTAAAATGACCCCTATATATAAGGTGAGAAACCTTATTGATACCCCTGCGTGACCAATATGCAAAATCTGTGATTTTAGAAAATTCCGCCAGCCCCCTGTTCTCCCACAGAGGGGTAAAAACAAAAGGACTGGAGACTTTAAGAATCTCCTTCAACTTATTCCAAACCCTCTGAAGTGAGCAAGGGATCAACAAAGTCTTCCTTAATCCCATATAACCCGTCTCCAAACATGCAAAAATATTATCTATTGGTTTATCCAAAACTTTAGTCAAATACCGTACAAGTAAACTCTCTTTCAAATAGCAACAACGCTGTATCTGTGCACATAGAAAATAACCTTGAAAAAAGGGAAGTGACAGCCCACCATCTGCCTCCGCCAACCAAAGATATCTCTGCTTTATACGCACCCTCTTCCTTCCCCAAATTAGATCGTTGATCAAAATCTCCAGTCTATGAAAGAAAATATCGTCGATCCAAATAGGGGAAGCACAAATCGGGAACAAGACAATAGGCAAGATGATCATCTTGATCAATGCTATTCGATCTGTCTGTGCCAATCTCAATTTCTGCCAAGCGCTTATCTTGATCTTAACTTTATTCAGCATTGGGGCCAGATTAAGCTCATAGAACCTGTTTATGGGAACCCCAATCTTAACCCCCAAATATTCCAAAGTATCCTTGGGGGCCAGAACCCGGACCCCCTCCCTTCGTCTACCGCCTTCCGGTTCAGCGGGAGGAGCGATGACTTTGTCCAGTTAATCACATAACCAGATAATTTACCATAGTTCTCTATTACCTCTATCACATAAGGAAGGATTTTCCATCCCTGATCCAGGAACAGAATCACATCATCGGCATATAAACTTATTTTATCGCTCACTCCCACTACCCCGAAGCCGACTATACGGTTATCTGCACGGATCCTACAAGCTAACGGTTCAATAAAAAGGGCGAAGAGGAGGGGGGACAAAGGACAACCTTGTCTCATCCCCCTCCGCATCATAACAGGTGGAGAACTGATGCCATTGATCTTAATACTTGCCACCGGGTGTTCATACAACATTTGGGTCATTTCCAAAAATGCGTTCCCCAGGCCAAACTGAGACATAGTAGCCCACAAAAAGGGCCACTCCATACTGTCAAACGCCTTTGCGGCATCTAAAGACAGGATGGAGTGGTCTATACTACCCCCAACAGAAAGGTTCAAATAAACCCTATATAGACTCATCTGTATTTGACGACCCGGGATAAAACCAGTCTGGTTAGGGTGGACCAGAGAGGCTATAACCCTCTTCAAACGATTTGCCAAAATTTTTGCAAGGAACTTATAATCCGTATTAAGGATCGATATCGGTCTATATGACCCCATATCGCATGGATCCTTCTCCTTTTTTAGCACCAGAACCATCACTGCCTCTCTAAATGATGGAGGTAGGGACCCAGATGCACAGGATTCATTCAAAACTATGAGGAAGATCGGAAGAAGTGAATTAGCGTGGTACCTGTACAGTTCAAACGGCAGTCCGTCTGGACCAGGGGATGAGTTATACTTTAGGAATGGAAGAATCGCTCGCAACTCCTCCAATAAAATAGGGGAGTCCAGCATCTCTCTATCTTGTTCAGATAGCTGGGGGAGCTCCAATTGATGAAGATATTGATCCATATCACTTCGGCTAAACAGACCGTCAGACTTATAAAGAGAAGAATAATAATTCACAAATTCTCCCCCAATCTCCTCTGCAGTGCTCATTTTGGGATATGTTAAATGTCTATGTGGGTGTGGGACATTGTATGTTTGAGTGGTGATGTCTGTCCTATTGTCTCCACATGTGTATTGGCGATTTCCCTTTGTCCTGAGAGATAATTGACTTACTCCTCGGTTGTCTCCAGGACAGAGGACATTGTGTATTCTCCTGCCTGTGATAATTACAGCATCCCATTGTACCATAATTATATCACAGGCAGAGGGGAAGATTTTGTGTGGGAGTGTTTTACTGTATTGTTGTCACGAGTAGGAGGTCCCAGGAGAGACCACGAGTCAAGCAATAAACAAACGGAAATCAGGTACAGACACACAAGAGTTTATTGCACAAACAAAAACCAGGGAAGGCAGCACAGACAAAACATGAGCTCTATGTACCGTCAGCACAGTGGGAGAAAACCCCCACTGCGCCACTGTCTAGTAATACTCCAGAGGGGTGTGACTAAGCAATTCCTGGTATTCACTAGGGCCCCAGATGGTAGGGTTAGGCTTTGTAGCAGGAAGTTGCCAGGGTCCACTCTGGAGCGTGAACTGGACAGTGACAGCAGGAACGAATGGACAACAGGCACCAGAAGGTACCGACGGCACATAGGCATATATAACATAGACAGGCAAATACAAACAGGGCAACTAATAACATAACTGGCAGAACAGATAACAGAAACACAGGAAAGAGGTCATCAATGAACAAGTAGGGAAACCCACAGAGCACAGACAGACACAGATCCCATGGGTCAGCAGCATGGGAGAGAGGGTACAAACAAGGAGCAGGACAAGACAACACACACCAGGAGAGCTGACACAGAACTGAGGAAACCTCAGCCTTATATACAGGTTCCATGGGTGCAGCAGAGAGGCCACACCCATGGAGCAGACAGAGTATTAACTCCTAATAGGAACACAGGGGAGTTAACCCATACAGAACCACAAATAACACACAGAAACGAAACTTCAGCGAGGAGCACCGAACGAGCAAGGACGGAAGGTCACAGGCAGAGATAGTGGCTGTGACAATTGTACGTGGTTATTGGTTGTTTTTACAAAACCCTGTGGGTGGTACTGATGTGTACCAATGTTATATAAGATCAATAAAACGCACAGCTCTGGGTGACCACTGCTTGACCCTCAACATGGAGCCTCGTCTCGTTCTTGGGGGTATTCACTGTATGCTGTTAGAGACTGATTGCTAGGAGTGTAAGCCGCTTGGGTGCGTTTCCTATTCGTCTGCTAGCAGCTATTCGTGAGGTTCCATTCAGAGTTTGGAGCATTGCCTTGTATGCCGTTACAACTTGTATTGCCACCCACCACCCCACTCTGTCACCGGGTTACTTTGTGGTCTCCTGATGTTGCTGCTGCCATCTCCACACTATGTCACCTTCACACTCTGTGGTCTCCTGAGGCTGCTGGTGCCATATCGACACTATGTCACCTTGCCACTCTGTGGTATCCTGATGCTGCTGCTGCCATCTCCACACCATGTCACCTTCATGCTCTGTGGTCTCCTGATGTTGCTGCTGCCATCTACACACTATGTCACCTTGCCACTCTGTGGTATCCTTATGCTGCTGCTGCCATCTTCACACTATGTCACCTTGTCACTCTGTGGTATGCTGATGCTGCTGCCATATCCACACTATGTCACCTTGCCACTCTGTATCCTTCTGATGCTGCTGCTGTTGCCTCCACCAGACATGGTCATTCTGCCACTCTGTGGCATCCTCCTGATGCTGCTGCTGCTACCTCCACACTCTGTAATTGGGCCACCCTCTGGTCTCTTCATGCTGTCGCCACCTCCAGATCTGGTCATTGTGCCACTTGGTGGCCTCCTCATACTGCCGCCACCTCCAGATCTGGTCATTGTGCCACTTGGTGGCCTCCTCATACTGCCGCCACCTCCAGACTCTGTCATTGTGCCACTCGGTGGCCCCTCATACTGCCGCCGCCTCCACACTTTGTCATTATGCCAATTGGTGGCCTCCTCATACTGCTGCCACCTCAAGAATCTGTCATTGTGCCACTCGTGGCCTCCTCATACTGCTGCCACCTCCAGACTCTGTCATTGTGCCACTCGGTGGCCTCCTCATACTGCTGCCACCTCAAAACTCTGTCATTGTGCTACTCAGTGGCCTTCTCCTGATGCCCAACTCCAGACTGTGTCATTGTGCCACTCGGTGGCCTCCTCATACTGCTTCCCCCTCCAGACCCTGTCATTGGGCCACTCTGTGGTCTCCTCATGTTTCTTCAACCTCACCAATGTCTTAGGTCCACTCTGTGGACTTATCAGGCTGTTCCCACCCTCCCCACATCATGACTGGGCCACTATTTTGCCTTTCGGCCTGGCTGACATCATCATTTATTTGACCTTTCTTCTGATCTGTCAGAAAGAAGGAAAAATGAGACACACAACGGATCCTGTCTGTGTAGCAGTTGTAAGGCCTGTATGGTCCCATCAGCATTGGTTTATGATTTGGTAGCCAAAAGCAGGAGTGGGTACAAAACACAGAAGACATGCAAATATTCCATTCACGTGTCATCTGTTTTAGTTCCACTCCTGTTTTGTTTGGCATTAGCAATACTGATGGATTACTTAGAAAATTCTGAACGAGTAAAGGCGTATGCTCCACAGACAGGATCCGTTTTATGTGGGATATTGTTCTGATGGATCAGAGGAAGGGCAAAATAATCAGTGACATCAACACAAACTAACTGCTGACACCCTTTCCACTCTGTCGGGGGCTCTACTTGTATAAGCGCTTAATAGAACAGGTTCTGTTGACATCTATGTGGAATCAGCTGACGAGGGTGTAAAAGGAGTGTGCTTCTTCTTGACGCTAACATTGACCTGTAAGTGTCGCGGCAGGGAGTGGGGGGAACCCCCCACCGTGCCTCAGCGTTCGCTGCAACACAGGAAAGCAGGGAACAGGGAGCAGGACACCTCCTAACGCGACCCTGATGATCTCCCTAAACTCATAATGCATGAGCCGCCTCAGAAGGTAAGGGGGCTCATGCTCTCCAACCTAGAACCCTAGGTATCCCTGCTATGCCCTAAGCTTGAAGACAGGGCAGAGACCACCCATTCATCCAGCACAATGGATGCATGGTGTCTCCAGAAGCCCAGCAGCTGGCCACCAACTAGACAGGGTTCACAGCCAAACGACAGGTAAGTAAAAAAAGCCAATAGACAACCTAGGTTACCAGAACTTACCTGCCGCCGACGAGATGGACCGGAAACGCACTGTTTAGATGTTTGCTTAAACACCTCCGGGAAAGCAGCCCCCTTACGGAGGAAACACACTACATCACAATAACCTCCAAACAAGGCCCACACCATAACAACATACACCAGGTGGGAGAGGAAAAACAGAAACACGCCAGAGGGGACACACAGACAGAGCAAGGGAAACAATATAATAAATAAGGGTGACTCACATAGACATAATCACAAACAGCCTAGGAGCAGAGCTCCACACCAAGCTGACAACCAAAATCAAACTGACCTTCAGGCTCCACCACACCAACATATAAGGAGGCCTGAGGTCACACCCACCACTCCTAACACACACAACTTAACCCCGTGCACACCAAACGGTGAACGTGCACACATACAAACACATGTTGCCAGAGGCAACCGCATGCATTGACAGCGAGCCGCCTAGCAACAAGCTCAGGCTGCTACACTGCCAACAACACCATGTTGCCAGCGGCAACCGCACGTGAGGCTACCAACTAACAGCCTTCACCTGCGGTAAACAACCAAACTTGGCCACTGGCAACTGCATGCGGCTCTAAGAGTCACGGCCATGACCATAGTCGTGACACTCCAACCCCTCAAAGGTCCCCCCAACAATAAAAGGGGAAGTTGGTGGGGCACAACAAACAATGGGAGGGGGGGTGGGGAATGAAAGGTCAGTGTCAGCATATCCCTCCAAGACTGCCGCCAGCAAGCCAGGACCATCACCTAGGTCCCTGGCCGCCAGCCAGCTAAGCAGTCTGAAGGGCATACTGGACACCGCATCCGACTCAGTAAACGCTCCCACTCCAGGTCGCTGCCAGCAGCCACTCCCCAACCAGCACACCGCCGGAACACCAAAGGAATGCTGCCAGCAGACGACCAGAGATAGGAACAGAGAGGGACGAGGGGGCACCAACACAGACAGAGCAAGGGAAACAAAATAATAAATAAGGGTGACTCACACAGACATAATCACAAACAGCCCAGGAGCAGAGCTCCACACCAAGCTGACAACCAAAATCAATCTGACCTTCAGACTCCACCACACCAACATATGTGGTGGAGCCTGAAGGTCAGATTTGTACAAAATGTATTTGCTAAGCATCTCTAAGTTATTAGCATAGCATTTACAATGTAATATACTTTTGTACTCTACCTTTGTTTTGTAGAGTGCTGTTGCCCTATGTGTTTGTCAAATGTATATTTGCAGCCACACTGCGACATGCACCTACGCATTGGGATGTGCTGACCCCCCCTTTTTTGTGTTTGTAGTATTATATATGGGAGTAGTGGCTGACTCCCATATGCAGGGCCGTGCACTCCCTAGCCTCTTCTGCCTCACAGGCTGATTTTAATTAGCTTGAGTATATAGTTTGCTCAGCATGCATGCTGGTATTTATAGTCCCTGGATTCCATGTAGGCCATTTTGGCTCCACACAGATATGGATCAACAGGGGCCCAGCATGCATGTGGGACCTGCATTTCCTGGATTTCATGGTCGCTGTTATGGCACCCAACAGGTGAGCTTTAGTGTTAGGACCCGTCTTATTAGAGATCGCCTTGGCGTGCGGCAGACGGGCTCAAATGATTTTGTACAAAATGTATTTGCTAAGCATCTCTAAGTTATTAGCATAGCATTTACTATGTAATATACTTTTGTACTCTACCTCTGGTTTGTAGGGTGCTGTTGCCCTATGTGTTTGTCAAACCAACATATAAGGAGGCCTGAGGTCACACCCACCACTCCTATCACACACAACTTAACCACGTGCACACCAAACGGAGAAAGTGCACACAAACAAACACACGTTGCCAGAGGAAACCGCATGCATTGACAGTGAGCCGCCTAGCAACAAGCTCAGGCTGCTACACTGCCAACAACACCATGTTGCCAGCGGCAACCGCACGTGAGGCTACCAACTAACAGTCCTCACCTGCGGTAAACAACCAAACCTGGCCACTGGCAACTGCATGCGGCTCTAAGAGTCATGACCATGACCATAGTCATGACAGTAAGGCTGAGTTGATACTTTAGTTATTTGGTCAGTTTTGGCCCTGTGATTGCCCAAATACAGTTTCAAGAAAAAGTGTGTGAAGCCTTTGGAATGATATGGATTTCTGAACAAATTGGGCATAAAATTGGATCTGATCTAATTCACAACAATAGACAATCACAGTCTGCTTAAACTAATAACACACAAAGAATTAAATGTTACCATGTTTTTATTGAACACACCATGTAAACATTCACAGTGCAGGTGGAAAAAGTATGTAAACCCTTGGATTTAATAACTGGTTGAACCTCCTTTGGCAGCAATAACTTCAACCAAACGTTTCCTGTAGTTGCAGATCAGATGTGCACAACGGAGTAATTCTTGACCATTCCTCTTTACAGAACTGTTTCAGTTCAGCAATATTCTTGGGATGTCTGGTGTGAATTGCTTTCTTGAGGTCATGCCACAGCATCTCAATCGGGTTGAGGTCAGGACTCTGACTAGGCCACTCCAGAAGTATTTTCTTCTGTTTAAGCCATTCTGTTGTTGATTTACTTCTATGCTTTGGGTCGTTGTCCTGTTTCAACACCCATCATCTGTTGAGCTTCAGCTGGTGGACAGATGGCCTTAAGTTCTCCTGCAAAATGTCTTGATAAACTTGGGAATTCATTTTTCCTTTGATGATAGCAATCCCTCCAGGCTCTGACGCAGCAAAGCAGCCCCAAACCATGATGCCCCCACCACCATACTTCACAGTTGGGATGAGGTTTTTGTTGGTGTGCTGTGCCTCTTTTTCTAAACACATAGTGTTGTGTGTTTCTTCCAAACAACTCCGCTTTGGTTTCATCTGTCCACAGAATATTTTGCCAGTACTGCTGTGGAACATCCAGGTGCTCTTGTGCAAACTGTAAACGTGCAGTAATGTTTTTTTTGGACAGCAGTGGCTTCCTCTGTGGTATCCTCCCATGAAATCTACTCTTGTTTAGTGTTTTACGTATCGTAGATTCACTAACAGGGATGTTAGCATATGCCAGAGACTTTTGTAAGTCTTTAGCTGACACTCTAGGATTCTTCTTCACCTCATTGAGCAGTCTGCGCTGTGCTCTTGCAGTCATCTTTACAGGACGGCCACTCCTAGGGAGAGTAGCAGCTGTGCTGAACTTTCTCCATTTAGAGACAATTTGTCTTACCGTGGACTGATGGACAGCAAGGCTTTTGGAGATACTTTTCTAACCCTTTCCAGCTTTATGCAAGTCAACAATTCTTAATCGTAGGTCTCCTGAGAGATCTTTTGTGCGAGGCATCATTCATATCAGGCAATGCTTCTTCTGGAAAGCAAACCCAGAACTGGTGTGTGTTTTATTTTATAGGGCGGGGCAGCTGTAACCAACACCTCCAAACTCATCTCATTGATTGGACTCCAGTTGGCTGACACCTCACTCCAATTAGGTCTTGGAGATGTCATTAGTCTAGGGGTTCACATCATTTTTCCACCTGCACTGTGAATGTTTACATGGTGTGTTCAATAAAAACATGGTAACATATAATTATTTGTGTGTTATTAGTTTAAGCAGACTGTGATTGTCTATTGTTGTGACTTAGATGAAGATCAGATCACATTTTATGCCCAATTTGTGCAGAAATCCATATCATTCCAAAAGGGTTCACATACTTTTTCTTGCAACTGTAGTTGAAGTGTGCAGTGATTTAAGAGCGACCCCTGTGATCTGCATGTCATACTGACTCACAGTATTATTTCTCTACCACAGCAGACTCCCTATGGTGTTAATGCAAGACACAGTATTCTAAACCCAAATAAAGGCTCTCTGCAGCCAGGAAATAGCCGTTTTTTCACGTAAGTCACCGCAAACAAATTCAGATCGAAGTAAATCATTTCGAAAAATTTGGTGAACTGGCTGAATCTAATGTTTGAGAAATTCACTCATCTCTAGTGCTGACTATGTGGCTAACTATATAATATAATGTGCAGAGTCCTTTCAAAAGTGCATATTATCACATTGCGGCACCTGCAAGAGAATACACACAATGGGCAATAGACTTGAACGTTGCTGAACCTGTAAAAAGGGTTAGTGCAAAACACGGTGCAAATAGATAAGGCAATTAAATAGTGCAATAAATGAGTGCAATAACTTCAATTTAGAGTCTCTTCTTCGGTGCTTGAGGATCCATTACACCAAACTGGAACATGAAGTTCAACAAAGTCCTTTGTAATTCATGGGAAATAATGTAATTATTTGTAATCCATATGAGGTAGTAACAGAATATTTGTAGTCCACATGATGCAACAATGTCATTTCTAATCCACATGGGTATAAGAATAGCAAAGATCATGAGAACCCTTTTGGCAAAGGGGGTCCCCAATTAACCTGAAAAGGGGAAAGCACCTCAGTAGGGGCAGGCTCCCTTTTCCTGCATGATGAGAATGTTTATTAATAAAGAATGTTCTCTGCTCCATGTATGTTGTGATATATTGTTGTGTGTGAAGGGAAGACCTACTTTATACCATGTTCCTCTCTATCAGCATCTTCTGCAAACAACAAACATTTGGAAGTGACAATTAAGTGCCCTCATTAGAAGACTTGTCCTCCACCTTGCATTGGGGTTTCATACCTTTCAGATGACTGACTCACCAGAAGAGTGAGTCTCACACCCTGCAGCCAAGCCAAGAACGCCTTTGTGTCAGTGCCATGCCACAACAAGCATGGTGAAGGATCCTCACCCTCCTCACACACCAATGCCGGTCGGCGTTACCACACTTCTAATTATTATGTATAACTATATAGGTGTGGTGCCTACAGCCGTGAGTCAAGAGTCTGCACAGAAAGTACATGGTGTAATTATATGACCTACATTACCACCTCTGATATCTTCGCCTGCAGTACACTGTCTGCGATATGGGGACTTGATTGCAGAGTTATGACATTGTGGAGCTGCTGTAAGTGCAACTAAGATATTGTGGTCAACATGGGGGGATGGTCTCACTTTGACTAAAAGGTTTTCAGGGTGGATACAATCAGCTAAATAAACCCCCTGGAACCCAACTAAATGATCTATGTAGAGATGAACTAATCGAAGTTTACAAAGTGGAATTCGTTCTGTATTTCAGGAAAAATTTTATTTGCACTGAATCCGAATTTCTTCACACTTCATGGTAACGAATTGCATTTTTATCTAAAATGGCTGCTGCACGTGTGAGGACATGGAGCAAGGAATTCTGGGAACGTGGGATCACCCATAATGCCACACATGCAGCCAATCAGCAGCCAGCAAGCCCTGTGGTGTCACAGCCCTATAAATAGCCTCAGCCATCTTGGATTCTGCCATTTTCTAGTGTAGTTAGTGCAGGGAGAGACGACAGCAGGCGCTAGGGACAGTGATAGGAAAGACTTCATTGTGCTAAAAAAACAAGTTCAGGGAAAAATTATTCAAGATGTAGGAATCATTCCACAGCATTTATGTAGAACAGGGTTCAGTAGAGGAGGTTACAGCCTGGGTAATAGGAACAATCCTATTACACCTTGCTGCAAACTGTTCTTGTTATTGGGGTGAAAGTGCTGTTTGATACAGCCATGAACAGGGTTTATTGCAATGAAATATTTCTACTAGAGATGGCCTTGCGGTTCGCCCGGCGGTCGTTTTGTGGTGAATAGGGATGAGCGAACCCGAACTGTATAGTTTTGGGGTGTCCGTGACACGGACCCGAACCCGAACATTTTCGTAAAAGTCCGGGTTCGGGTTCGGTGTTCGGCGCTTTCTTGGCGCTTTTTGAAAGGCTGCAAAGCAGCCAATCAACAAGCATCATACTACTTGGCCCAAGAGGCCATCACAGCCATGCCTACTATTGGCATGGCTGTGATTGGCCAGTGCACCATGTGACCCAGCCTCTATTTAAGCTGGAGTCACGTAGCGACGCACGTCACTCTGCTATGATCAGTGTAGGGAGAGGTTGCAGCTGCGATGTTAGGGCGAGATTAGGCAGATTAACTCCTCCAAAAGACTTCATTCTGTGATCGATCTGCAGCTGTGGATCATTGAAGTGCTGATATTGACTTGCTCACTTTTTTGAGGCTGCCCAGAGCGTTTTTAGATCACTTTTTTTCTGGGGTGATCGGCGGCGATTTTGTGACTTGTGGTGCGCCAGCACAAGCTATCACCAAGTGTATTTAACCATCGATAGTGTGGTTATTTTGTGCTATATCCTACATCAGCTGCAGGCTGAGCCTGTGTCACCCAAGTGCATTTAACCATCAACAGTCTGGTTATTTTTTGGCCATATACTACATCAGCTGCAGGCTGAGCCTGTGTCACCGAAGTGCATTTAACCATCAACAGTCTGGTTATTTTTTGGCCATATACTACATCAGCTGCAGGCTGAGCCTGTGTCACCCAAGTGCATTTAACCATCAACAGTCTGATTATTTTTTGGCCATATACTACATCAGCTTCAGGCTGAGCCTGTGTCACCCAAGTGTATTTAACCATCGATAGTGTGGTTATTTTGAGCTATATCCTACATCAGCTGCAGGCTGAGCCTGTGTCACCCAAGTGCATTTAACCATCAACAGTCTGATTATTTTTTGGCCATATACTACATCTGGTGCAGGCTGAGCCTGTGTCACCCAAGTGCATTTAACCATCAACAGTCTGATTATTTTTTGGCCATATACTACATCTGGTGCAGGCTGAGCCTGTGTCACCCAAGTGCATTTAACCATCAACAGTGTGGTTATTTTTTGGCCATATATTACATCAGGGGCAAGTTGAGCCTGTCACCCAGCGCCTAAAAAATAGACCTGACATTTCTATTCAACCAAATCTGTACTGTTTTAGCTGGTCAAGTTATTTGTATTGACCGTAAAAGCACACTTTTTTTTCTGGGTTGAAAAACCATTCCCAAATTTGCCATTCTCAAAATAACTAGTTTCTGGTATTTGAGGCCTACTTGAAATCTATCCCAAAAAGAAAATCTTACATTGAAGGTACTGATAGTGTCATTCAGAAAAACCTAAGACACACGCTAGCGTGCTGATAGAAGTGTGATTCTGTGATTAAACCTATACCTGTCACACAGCGCAAAAAAAAACAGGTCTCACATCTCTATTCAACCCAATCTGCACTGTTTTAGCTGGTCAAGTTATTTGTAGTGACCGTAAAAGCACACTTTTTTTTTCTGGGTTGAAAAACCATTCCCAAATTTGCCATTCTCAAAATAACTAGTTTCTGGTATTTGAGGCCTACCTGAAATCTATCCCAAAAAGGATATCTTACATTGAAGGTATTGATAGTGTCATTCAGAAAAACCTAAGACACACGCTACCGTGCAGATAGAAGTCTGATTCTGTGATTAAACCTATACCTGTCACACAGCGCAAAAAAAACAGGCCTCACATCTCTATTCAACCAAATCTGCACTGTTTTAGCTGGTCAAGTTATTTGTAGTGACCGTAAAAGCACAGTTTTTTTTCTGGGTTGAAAAACTATTCCCAAATTTGCCATTCTCAAAATTGTGGTGAACGGGAACAATGAGGAAAACATCTAATAAGGGACGCGGACGTGGACATGGTCGTGGTGGTGTTAGTGGACCCTCTGGTGCTGGGAGAGGACGTGGCCGTTCTGCCACAGACACACGTCCTAGTGAACCAACTACCTCAGGTCCCAGTAGCCAGCAGAATTTACAGCGATATTTGGTGGGGCCCAATGCCGTTCTAAGGATGGTAAGGCCTGAGCAGGTACAGGCATTAGTCAATTGGGTGGCCGACAGTGGATCCAGCACGTTCACATTATCTCCCACCCAGTCTTCGGCAGAAAGCGCACAGATGGCGCATGAAAACCAAGCCCATCGGTCTGTCACATCACCCCCATGCAAATCAGGGAAACTGTCTGAGCCTCAAGTTATGCAGCAGTCTCTTATGCTGTTTGAAGACTCTGCTGCCAGGGTTTCCCAAGGGCATCCACCTAGCCCTTCCCCAAGGGTGGAAGAGATAGAATGCACTAACGCACAACCACTTATTTTTCCTGATGATGAGGACATGGGAATACCACCTCAGCACGTCTCTGATGATGACGAAACACAGGTGCCAACTACTGCGTCTTTCTGCAGTGTGCAGACTGAACAGGAGGTCAGGGATCAAGAGTGGGTGGAAGACGATGCAGGGGACGATGAGGTCCTAGACCCCACATGGAATGAAGGTCGTGCCACTGACTTTCACAGTTCGGAGGAAGAGGCAGTGGTGAGACCGAGCCAACAGCGTAGCAAAAGAGGGAGCAGTGGGCAAAAGCAGAACACCCGCCGCCAAGAGACTTCGCCTGCTACTGACCGCCGCCATCTGGGACCGAGCACCCCAAAGGCAGCTTCAAGGAGTTCCCTGGCATGGCACTTCTTCAAACAATGTGCTGACGACAAGACCCGAGTGGTTTGCACGCTGTGACATCAGAGCCTGAAGCAAGGCATTAACGTTCTGAACCTTAGCACAACCTGCATGACCAGGCACCTGCATGCAAAGCATGAACTGCAGTGGAGTAAACACCTTAAAAACAAGGAAGTCACTCAGGCTCCCCCTGCTACCTCTTCTGCTGCTGCTGCCTCGGGATGTACCACCAACACCACCACCTGCGTCACCAAGCATCTCAACCATGTCACACGGCAGCGTTCAGCTCTCCATCTCACTAACATTTGAGAGAAAGCGTAAATTCCCACCTAGCCACCCTCGATCCCTGGTCCTGAATGCCAGCATTTCTAAACTACTGGCCTATGAAATGCTGTCATTTAGGCTGGTGGACACACACAGCTTCAAACAGCTCATGTCACTTGCTGTCCCACAGTATGTTGTTCCCAGCCGCCACTACTTCTCCAAGAGAGCCGTGCCTTCCCTGCACAACCAAGTGTCCGATAAAATCAAGTGTGCACTGCGCAACGCCATCTGTGGCAAGGTCCACCTAACCACAGATACGTGGACCAGTAAGCACGGCCAGGGACGCTATATCTCCCTAATTGCACACTGGGTAAATGTAGTGGCGGCTGGGCCCCAGGCGGAGAGCTGTTTGGCGCACGTTCTTCCGCCGCCAAGGATCGCAGGGCAACATTCTTTGCCTCCTGTCTCCTCTTCCTCCTACTCAGCTTCCTCCTCCTCTTCTTCCACCTGCTCATCCAGTCAGCCACACACCTTCACCACCAACTTCAGCACAGCCCGGGGTAAACGTCAGCAGGCCATTCTGAAACTCATATGTTTGGGGGACAGGCCCCACAACGCAGGAGTTGTGGCGGGGTATAGAACAACAGACCGACGAGTGGTTGCTGCCGGTGAGCCTCAAGCCCGGCCTGGTGGTGTGCGATAATGGGCGAAATCTCGTTGCAGCTCTGGGACTAGCCGGTTTGACGCACATCCCTTGCCTGGCGCATGTGCTGAATTTGGTGGTGCAGAAGTTCATTCGCAACTACCCCGACATGTCAGAGCTGCTGCATAAAGTGCGGGCCGTCTGTTCGCGCTTCCGGCGTTCACACTCTGCCGCTGCTCGCCTGTCTGCACTACAGCGTAACTTCGGCCTTCCCGCTCACCGCCTCATATGCGACGTACCCACCAGGTGGAACTCCACCTTGCATATGCTGGACAGACTGTGCGAGCAGCAGCAGGCCATAGTGGAGTTTCAGCTGCAGCACGCACGGGTCAGTCGCACTGCGGATCAGACACACTTCACCACCAATGACTGGGCCTCCATGCGAGACCTGTGTGCCCTGTTGCGCTGTTTCGAGTACTCCACCAACATGGCCAGTGGCGATGACGCCGTTATCAGCGTTACAATACCACTTCTATGTCTCCTTGAGAAAACACTTAGGGCGATGATGGAAGAGAAGGTGGCCCAGGAGGAAGAGGAGGAAGAGGGGTCATTTTTAGCACTTTCAGGCCAGTCTCTTCAAAGTGACTCAGAGGGAGGTTTTTTGCAACACCAGAGGCCAGGTACAAATGTGGCCAGACAGGGCCCACTACTGGAGGACGAGGAGGACGAGGATGAGGAGGAGGTGGAGGAGGATGAGGATGAAGCATGTTCAAAGCGGGGTGGCACCCAAAGCAGCTCGGGCCCATCACTGGTGCGTGGCTGGGGGGAAACACAGGACGATGACGATACGCCTCCCACAGAGGACAGCTTGTCCTTACCTCTGGGCAGCCTGGCACACATGAGCGACTACATGCTGCAGTGCCTGCGCAACGACAGCAGAGTTGCCCACATTTTAACGTGTGCGGAATACTGGGTTGCCACCCTGCTGGATCCCCGGTACAAAGACAATGTGCCCACCTTACTTCCTACACTGGAGCGTGATAGGAAGATGCGCGACTACAAGCGCACGTTGGGAGAGCATTCCCAAATGTCACAGGGGAACCAGTGGAAGCCCAAGGCAGAGGAGGAGCAAGAGGTCGCCAACGCAGCTGTGTCACGTCCAGCTCCTCTGAGGGCAGGGTTAGCATGGCAGAGATGTGGAAAAGTTTTGTCACCACGCCACAGCTAAGTGCACCACCACCTGATACGGAACGTGTTAGCAGGAGGCAACATTTCACTAACATGGTGGGACAGTACCTGTGCACACCCCTCCACGTACTGACTGATGGTTCAGACCCATTCAACTTCTGGGTCTCCAAATTGTCCACGTGGCCAGAGCTAGCCTTTTATGCCTTGGAGGTGCTGGCCTGCCCGGCGGCCAGCGTTTTGTCTGAACGTGTATTCAGCGCGGCAGGGGGCGTCATTACAGACAACGCAGCCGCCTGTCTACAGCCAATGTGGACAAGCTGACGTTCATAAAAATGAAACAGGCATGGATCCCACAGGACCTGTCCATCCCTTGTGCAGATTAGATATTAACTACCTCCCCTTAACAATATATTATTCTACTCCAGGGCACTTCCTCATTCAATACTATTTTTAATTTCATTTTATCATTATATTGCGTTGCAACCCAAAGTTGAATGAACCTCTCCTCTGTCTGGCTGCCGGGGCCTAAATGTGTGACAGTGGCCTGTTCCAGTGGTGGGTGACGTGAAGCCTGATTCTCTGCTATGACATGAAGACAGATTCTGCGCTGACATAAGGCCAGATTCTCTGTTACGGGACCGCTCTCCTCTGTCTGGGTGCCGGGGCATAAATGTGTGACAGTGGCCTGTTCCAGTGGTGGGTGACGTGAAGCCTGATTCTCTGCTATGACATGAAGACAGATTCTGCGCTGACATAAGGCCAGATTCTCTGTTACGGGACCTCTCTCCTCTGCCTGGGTGCCTGGGCCTAAATGTGTGACAGTGGCCTGTTCCAGTGGTGGGTGACGTGAAGCCTGATTCTCTGCTATGACATGAATACAGATTCTGCGCTGACATAAGGCCAGATTCTCTGTTACGGGACCTCTCTCCTCTGCCTGGGTGCCTGGGCCTAAATGTGTGACAGTGGCCTGTTCCAGTGGTGGGTGACGTGAAGCCTGATTCTCTGCTATGACTTGAAGACAGATTCTGCGCTGACATAAGGCCAGATTCTCTGTTACGGGACCGCTCTCCTCTGTCTGGGTGCCGGGGCCTAAATGTGTGACAGTGGCCTGTTCCAGTGGTGGCTGACGTGAAGCCTGATTCTCTGCTATGACATGAATACAGATTCTGCGCTGACATAAGGCCAGATTCTCTGTTACGGGACCGCTCTCCTCTGTCTGGGTGCCGGGGTCTAAATGCGTGACAGTGGCCTGTTCCAGTGGTGGGTGACGTGAAGCCTGATTCTCTGCTATGACATGAATACAGATTCTGCGCTGACATAAGGCCAGATTCTCTGTTACGGGACCGCTCTCCTCTGTCTGGGTGCCGAGGCCTAAATGTGTGACAGTGGCCTGTTCCAGTGGTGGGTGACGTGAAGCCTGATTCTCTGCTATGACATGAATACAGATTCTGCGCTGACATAAGGCCAGATTCTCTGTTACGGGACCGCTCTCCTCTGTCTGGGTGCCGGGGCCTAAATGTGTGACAGTGGCCTGTTCCAGTGGTGGGTGACGTGAAGCCTGATTCTCTGCTATGACATGAATACAGATTCTGCGCTGACATAAGGCCAGATTCTCTGTTACGGGACCGCTCTCCTCTGTCTGGGTGCCGGGGCCTACAATTCTTTGTTTTAAGGTTATTGGGGGAAGGGGAGGGGGAGTTAGGTTGCTATTTTCAAATGTGCCAATGAAAACTCAGGGATAAAGTTGGCAAGATACTCCCTTTTTGTCACGGAGCCAATAAACTTTTATTTAGGACCACCCTTTTTGTCTACCTCACATTGCCTATATAAGTGTATGTTACTTGAATAAAGGATGGCATATTTCCCATGATACCAGCCTGTATTGGTCTCATTGAGAAAGCTGTATGCGCTCATACTTATAATCCTAATTGATTTGGCGCCACACAAAGAAGAAGGGAATCGCAATAATAGCGATTACAAATTGGCTCCCAACGTGTGGCAGACAGCTTGCGTAATTTCCGATTCAAACGCCACGAGAGGACTTGCGCAAAACCATCAGACGAGGTCTCAAGCTGCAGCAATAAAACCAATAAAATCATCATCTCATCCCTCAAAAATCATACCCTACCCAAGGTAATCGCCCAAAAACTGAAAAAATTATGACTCTCAGACTATGGAAACACTAAAACATGTTTTTTTTTTTGCTTCAAAAATGAAATCATTGTTTAAAACTTACATAAATAAAAAAAAAAGTATACATATTAGGTATCGCCGCGTCCATATCGACTGGCTCTATAAAAATATCACATGACCTAACCCCTCAGATGAACATCGTAAAAAGTTTAAAATAAAAACTGTGCTAAATAAACCATTTTTTGTAACCTTACATCACAAAAAGTATAATAGCAAGCGATCAAAAAGTCACACGCACCCCAAAATAGTGCCAATAAAACCGTCATCTCATCCCGCAAAAATCATACCCTACCCAAGGTAATTGCCCAAAAACTGAAAAAATTATGGCTCTCAGACTATGGAAACACTAAAACATGATTTTTATTGCTTCAAAAAAGAAATCATTGTGTAAAACTTACATAAATAAAAAAAAAGTATACATATTAGGTATTGCCGCATCTGTGACAACCTGGTCTATAAAAATATCACATGAACTAACCTGATGAATGTTGTAAATAACAAAAAATAAAAACGGTGCCAAAACAGCTATTTCTTGTTATCTTGCCTCACAAAAAGTGTAATATAGAGCAACCAAAAATCATATGTACCCTAAACTAGTACCAACAATACTGCCACCCTATCCCGTAGTTTCTAAAATGGGGCCACTTTTTTGGAGTTTCTACACTAGGAATGCATCAGGGGGGCTTCAAATGGGACATGGTGTAAAAAAAAACAGTCCAGCAAAATCTGCCTTCCAAAAACCATATGGCATTCCTTTCCTTCTGCGCCCTGTCGTGTGCCCGTACAGCGGTTTACAACCACATATAGGGTGTTTCTGTAAGCTACAGAATCAGGGCCATAAATATTGAGTTTTGTTTGGCTGTTAACCTTTGCTTTGTTACTGGGAAAAATGGATTAAAATGGAAAATTTGCCAAAAAATTTAAATTCTGAAATTTCATATCCATTTGCCAATAACTCTTGTGGAACACCTAAAGGGTTAACGACGTTTGTAAAATCTGTTTTTAATACCTTGAGGGGTGTAGTTTCTTAGATAGGGTCACTTTTATAGAGTTTCTACTCTAGGGTTGCATCAGCCGGGCTTCAAATAGGACATGGTGTAAAAAAAACAGCCCAGCAAAATCTGCCTTCCAAAAACCATATGGCATTCCTTTCCTTCTGCGCCCTGCCGTGTGCCCGTACAGCGGTTTACGACCACATATGGGGTGTTTCTGTAAACTAAAGAATCAGGGCCATAAATATTGAGTTTTGTTTGGCTGTTAACCCTTGCTTTGTAAGAGTTGGTTGAGTGGCTCATTCAGCCTTCTGCACCCTCCTTATCCTCTGTATCTGCACCCTCCTCACTCTCTGCTGTGTGCACCTCCAAAGACACCACCACCACCATAGCCCCTACACTCGAGTCAGAGGAATTATTTTCTATTTTCCCATCTATTCCCAGACCTTACCGATGCGCAGCCATTCTTGACATCGGATGAGGAAGAGGAGGTAGCAACGGCCGCCACCCAGCGGTCTGCCGACAGTACTCAGATGAGCCCAAGTTGGGAGGTCCCCACTGTTGCTGCCTACGCCGATATCTCAAATGTCAGTGGTGGTGAAGGTGATGATGATGATGTGTCGATGGACGTCACATGGGTGCCCACAAGAGAGGAAGGGGAGGGGAGTTCAGAGGGAGAGACGGAGCAGCAGAAAGAGAGGAGAAGGAGGAGAAGCAGGCAGAGCTCGCAGGGCACAGGAGGCAAAAAGCAGACTGCAAATGTATGTGGAGCGAGCCATCCACCATGCACGGTCACTTATGGCGCTCCCAGGATGCCGGCTTATGGCTCCACAGTGTATGCTTTTTTTATTGTGTCAGCTGCTGACAATAGTCTTGCCATCTGCAGCCTGTGCTGTCAACGCATAAGTCGCGGTAAGCCCAAGACTCACCTAGGGACGACCGCCTTAAGAAGGCACCTGGCCTCCCATCACAGAGCCCAGTGGGATCAACGTTGTCAGAACCCACAAAGCCACACTCCTGGTGCTCCATGTCCTGCCTTTTCTCCTTCTCCTCCCATTTGTCCTCCACTCCACCTTCCACCGTTCCATCGTCACGTCCAGCTGGCAGAAGGCAGGCTTCTGTGGCCCAAATGTTCGAGCGTAAAAAGTTGATGACGCCGGATAACCCTCTTGCCCAACGGCTGACCTCTGGCTTTTCGGAACTGCTAGACCACCAACTACTGCCATATAAACTGGTGGACTCGGAGGCCTTCAGAAAATTTGTGGCCATTGGCACACCGCAATGGAAGGTCCCCAAAAGGAAATATTTCTCTTAGAAGGGTATCCAACAGCTATATGGCCACGTTCAGCGGCAAGTAAATATATCTCTGGCACACAGTGTCGGTACCAAGATCCATCTGACCACAGACACGTGGTCCAGCAATCACGAACAGGGAAGGTACATAACAGGGAAGGTACATAACTTTTACTGCCCACTGGGTGAACCTTCTGACGGCCATCAAGCATGTAACCCGTGGCTCCCATGTGGATTTGGTGTTACAAAAGACCAAACGTTTAATCCGAGTAAATGTATCATTTTAAAGGAAAAATACGTTGATTCCAATTTTCACGGTGTCAACAAATCCCAAAAAAGTTGGGACAAGTAGCAATAAGAGGCTGGAAAAAGTAAATTTGAGCATAACGAAGAGCTGGAAGACCAATTAACACTAATTAGGTCAATTGGCAACATGATTGGGTATAAAAAGAGCTTCTCAGAGTGGCAGTGTCTCTCAGAAGCCAAGATGGGTAGAGGATCACCAATTCCCACAATGTTGCGCAGAAAGATAGTGAAGCAATATCAGAAAGGTGTTACCCAGCGAAAAATTGCAAAGACTTTGCATCTATCATCATCAACTGTGCATAACATCATCCGAAGATTCAGAGAATCTGGAACAATCTCTGTGCGTAAGGGTCAAGGCCGTAAAACCATACTGGATGCCCGTGATCTCCGCGCCCTTAAACGACATTGCACCCCAAACAGGAATGCTACTGTAAAGGAAATCACAGAATGGGCTCAGGAATACTTCCAGAGACCATTGTCAGTGAACACAATCCACCGTGCCATCCGCCGTTGCCAGCTGAAACTCTACAGTGCAAAGAAGAAGCCATTTCTAAGCAAGATCCACAAGCTCAGGCGTCTTCACTGGGCCAGGGATCATTTAAAATGGAGGACAGATGAAGGACGGCTCTACCTCCTTGGTTGGGATGGCCAGGTGCACCTATCTGATGTCGCACTCAAGGCACCAAAAATATTAAATCAAAAAAGGAGATGGGCACTCTAATATCCGGAACCAACAGATTAAATTTACTATATTCTCAATGTTAATAGTACATACATAAATTTGGTGTAGATATATTAGACTGTTTCCACTCAGGGATATATGTGGGGACAATCGATAAATATCTTCACTATAAAATACAGGCCTGTCACTACACAATAAAATATACAATAATTAAATAAAACTGATAGTAGCCACTAGGGATAAACAATAGGCTATTGTAGGTTGAATGGAGCCACTAATGATGAACCTGGTCAGGTCCATCCAATCTGTGATGCATGAAAGCTCCTGCTGGAATAGAATGTTAGCTGGGCAAATATAATCAATACATATAATACCTGTACAGGATGTGAAA